>NC_040901.2:13668122-13678122 GCF_900634795.4 Betta splendens | reverse complement strand
AGGCCAGAGTGCAGCGCCGGCGGCGGCCATCTTGTGCTTATCTCCCTCCCATGCGCCCCCCGCAGGCCAGGCTGCGCTCTAATTGACTTCCTCCCACTGAGCTGCTGGAGGCTGCGCAGTCCCACACACCGCGTCTGCGCAGGCAGCGGCGCCGCGGATCTGACCAGCGGCTCGGAACGGAGAGCCGCCTTCCTCTCAGAACCAGGGCCAGAACCAGCAACGTCTGGTGCAGCTCTGACGTGCAGCGCGGGGACGCGACCGTGTGGCAGCTCCACTTCCTGTTCACACGCTGCTCCTCAGCCACTGGTCCAGCTGCCGTCACTATGGCGACCGTGCCCTCTCTCTCTGGACTCAACACGCATCGCGTTCAGCTGGTGTGAACGCTCCCATGTTCCAAAGGTGGAGGACCTAGAACCCGGGTGGAGCTGCACGCGGAAGCAGGAAGTTCTCAGAATCAGAGCGTTAACATGGTGACAGCCTCCGACGCAGAAGTTCACTGCTTTTTAGCAAACACACAAAAAGATTCTTCAATTTTTCTCCCTGAATCTATTCGAGCTGGAACGAAACCTCGAGTTTCCAGACGTAAATCTGGACAAACAGACAAGAGGAAGGGAACGAGAGGACCCGAGTCTCTCAGACTCAATGTTTTATTGAAGGGAGAGTCTAACTAGGTCAGCGCCACTGCTCAGTCTGTCTCTGTGTCCTCACTTCACTGTGGCTGCTGTCAGAGCACAGACAAAAGGGACAGAACCAGGCAGAACCCAGACGAAAAGGGCCGAGTGGAGCGAGAGGAAGAGGAGGAGGAAGAGGAGGAACGCTTATGTTGGTGGCATTTCATAATAAAGGCAGAGGAAGTCATCACAAAATAAACCAAAACACACAAAACGGTGGGACTGAAGGTGTGTGCTGTCACAGACAGGACACCGGCCACAACCAGCTATGTGACGTGAAACAGCGCGAGCCCGCAGAGGCGCCACCGGGGGCGACAGGCGGCAGCCTCAGCCAATCAGGAGTCCGCTTCCTTCTCCACGTGAAGGAGCTGCTGCATCAAACTCCCACAACTGTCTGGTGCCAGTTCCAGGTTCGAACCCAACTCTGATCCCAGACCAGCAGGTTCGTACATAGCGCAGGATCACACACAAATAAAAGTGCTCTGATAATACGGATGTATTCATTTCCTTTATTCATTATTTAGTGCTTGCGCGTGTTTGCGTGATTCAGTCTAGGAGGACACGCGCGCGCGCGCGCACGCGACAGAGACAGAGAGAGAGAGGGTTGAGAGGCAGAGTAGCGAATGTATTGTCATCCTTGAAACCCTGCATGTGCGCGCTCCCGCTGCCTCTTTGTCGAACCGGGCGCGTCGCCGCCATTTGCGTGCACGTCCTCGAGAAATAAAGTGAAAAGGAGGAAAAGGGGGATGAGGAAGAGGAAAAATACAGAGGAAGCGTGAACCCGCCGTCTTCTTCTTCTGCTGCAGTGTCTGCTGCTCCCTCCACCGCCTTCATCATCCTCAACATCATCATCCTCTCCTCCCTCCTGCTGTCTGTCTTGGCCCCCCTCCCCCTCCCCCTCCCCTCCTCCTCTTCACCCCTCCCCTCCTCCCCCTCCTCCTCCTCCATCGCGCTCTCCGCCAGTGAAGGCATGGCCAGATTTCACAGCGACAAAAGAGAGAGAGAGGCTGGTAGAGAGACCTCGACGGAGACTGCGGGAGAGTGAGCGAAGGAGGCTGCAGACTTCTCGAGCCAGAGGAGGAAGAGGCGAGAGGAGAAGAAGAGACAGATAGAGGAGTCTCCATCTCGCCATTTCAGTATGTTTCCCATTTCTTCTTCTGTAACATGGTGTGGCGGCCGTTTGACGCAACTTTATGCGCCTTTTACGCGCCTCTGCCGCTCCGTTTGCGCGCTGTGCGTCAGCCTCTGTTGTCTCGCGGCCTCAGTTTTGGTGACAGTCTTTCATTATAATGCTGTAATGAGCCACGAACGCTCTGACAGCGGTCTCTGCGCGGCTCTCAATGCGCCTTTATTCCGGTAACGCGTCACTCACGCTCCCGTTGCTTTAAAGGCTTGAATCTCCTAATTAGCCTCATTGCATTTTTCTGTTTTATTATGTCATTACGCCGCGTCTCTGTGCCGCTGGAGTCACTGCCCTCCCCGGACCTTTGTTGTCTCAGGGCTTATGTGTAGTTGTTTGCATGAGATGCGGCTCCGGCGAGCGGCGGTGACCTTATGCCACCTTTTGATGCCTGTTCATCCTCGTGCCATTATGACAGTCACATCATTATCATGACACCACTGATCTGCTGCTGTGCTGTGGAGCCTGTATTGTTCCTTCCACTGCATGTATGGACGCTCTGCTACATCATAACTCCCGCTGCGCTGGATTTGATCTTTCTATAGGTGTCATGTGTTACTGAGCACAGCCAAGTGTGTCTGTGCTGCTAATTAGTGCATCTGCATCGACCTTAGGCACCTTTTCCATTAAACTGATCCCATCTGCATTCACCAGAGTATTTATTATACACAGCGTCTCTCAGGATGCGCATCATTATTGGTGGAACACTTCTCCTTTTCACATGTAACTGATTAAATGTCTGCTTTAACAGATGTTGGTGAAGCAGCAGTGAACTATAAAGTAAGAGACAAATAGGAAAAGCTACTATTCAAATGAATGTTCGTTGACGATTCTCCATCTGCCTCATTTAAATGCTGCACTCATACTCTTACAAGTAACAGTAATGCATCAGTAAAGAAGGATTGGGTCTCATAATTACAGATGCATTTGTGGGTTTATCATTCAACCATCGTAGCTGCAGCTTTAGTCACTGTTTACTGCTGATTAGTTTGTGATTTCACTCCAGGGCTGAAACATTTTAATCTGTAAAGTTCCAGCGTAGTTCAGTATATTTGTGATAATAATGTGAATATTCATCCTAAATGAGACTGACCAGTAGGTTGCTGGTTTGACTCCGGTGGCCCCCTGCTGTGTGGCTGCCTGTGCTCATGGACATGAATAAAGTCATGGCATGATTCTAAAGGCTCTAATAGAAACGTTAGCTTTAGCTCGTCCGTCGTGTGGAATCCAGCAGCGTTGGTTTGGGCCTCACGCGTCAGCACCAGAACCTACGGTTCTGTTTACGTGGAGCGAAGCTTCAAGTGCTCTAAGAAATAAAGACATTGTGCTGTTGGTGGGGGGTCGTTGGACTCGACGCTGCCCCCGGTGGCAGAGACTATTCAGCAGCGACAGTCAGAGCGAGGCCGCGATGAAGAGGCAGCATTTTGATCTGACAGATAATATTTATGTCACGATTAAGGAGAGAAAGAGGCTTTGGGAGTTTCTGAAGGTTGCGGACGTGACCTGGACTTCAGCTCCTTCCTGTCACGGTCACTATCTGTTAAAACGGAGCTCAGTGCTGCCACAAGTTCTGGAGCTCATCTTTGTGCCATCGGCCTCTTGGTTCTGTTGTCCCTGGTTCTGTTGGCTCTGGTTCTGTTGTTCCTGGTTCCCTTTTAGTTGGCCCTGGTCCCGGTTGAGCCTGATTCTGTTGGCTCTGGTTCTGTTAGCTCTGGTTCTCTTGAGCCATGTTCTGTTGAGCCTGGTTCTGTCGGCCCTGGTTCTGGTTCTGGTCGGCTCTAGTTCTGTCAGCTCTGGTTTCTGTAAGACCTGGACCTGGTTCTGTCAGCTCTGGTTCTGTTAGACCTGGTTCTGTCAAGCCTGGTTCTGTCGGCCCTGGTTCTGTCAGCTCTGGTTCTGTTAGACCTGGTTCTGTCGGCCCCGGTTCTGTACACACCTGGTTCTGGTTCTGTCAGCTCTGTCGTTCTGTTAGACCTGGTTCTGGTTCTGTCAGCTCTGGTTCTGTCAGCTCTGGTTCTGTTACACCTGGTTCTGTCGGCCCTGGTTCTGTTACACCTGGTTCTGGTTCTGTCAGCTCTGTCAGTTCTGTTAGACCTGGTTCTGGTTCTGTCAGCTCTGGTTCTGGTCAGCTCTGGTTCTGTTACACCTGGACCTGGTTCTGTCAACTGTGGGTTCTGTTTAGACCTGGTTCTGTCAGCTCTGGTTCTGTTAGACTTGGTTCTGTCGGCCCCGGTTCTGTCGGTCCGATGGCTCTGCATGAGCCAGAGAGGAGCGTCTCCCAGATGTTTTTCTGTGTAAACACAGACATCAGGAGAGCCTCAGCTGAGAAGTAATGAAAGCCAAACTCCTTTATTTCCTGTCCGCTCTCAGCGGAAGACGGCGCCGAGTCCGCGGTCCTTCATAACTCCGGGACAAAATAAAGGCCCGCGGTCGGCGCAGCCCGGCACCACCTTGTGTGTGACAGAGGATAATTAAACACGGCTCAGCTTACAGTCGGCCGGGTCATGCTGCTCGCAGATAAAATCCTCCTGGTGCACCTGCCAGGTTGAGCCGCTCTGTGGGAACGGGTCCGGTTTCTGCACGACAACTTCGTTAGTAGCTGAGCTGCTTTTCCCTGTTTTCCTATGTACCCCGGCTTCGTTTGGGTTTGAGAAAACGTGACAATGAATGCCTCATGATGGAGGGTCAGCTGATCGGACCCGCCGGCGCCGCCCAGCCAGCGCGTTATTAAACCTGAGCGGCTGCCAAGACGCGGATCAATCTGAGAATCTATTTCGTGATCGATGGAGGTGGAACGAGTCGCTCACGCGGAGCGGAGCGTCGTGCAGAGCCTCTTCTGGAGCGTCAGTGAGTCAGTGGAGGAGGCGCGCTGTGATTCATCCGGGGAAGACCTTTTGTGGACGCGGAGCCTGTGAGTAAATACTTTTGATTCCCAACCTCCCCAGCTGAACACTGAACGTTACATCCAGATGCAACATGACAGGCCTCAATAATTATATAAGTATGGATTGTGTGTGTGTGTGTGTGTGTGTGTTGGTGGGTGTGGGGGTGTGTGGGTGTGGTGTGTGTGGTGGTGGTGTGTGTGTGTGTGATGTGGATGGAGGAGCTGTTTTGGAGGAGGAACGATGTGCCTGAGGCGCCAACGCGTGAGAACCACAGGTGAAACTTTTTTGTCGGCGCATGAAGGAGGAGAGAGGAAAGGAGACAAGCCGGAGACGAGGAGAGAAACACGAAGGAGAAGCTGGAGGAGGACAGAAACAAGGATGGGAAGGAAGAAGGAAAGGACAGAAAGTGAAACAGGAAGAAAGTGATGAGGAAACTGAGGAGCAAAAGAAACGAGAAGGAACCAAGATGGAAGCTGCGAGAGAAGCTCTGCTCCTTCCATCCACCCTGGAGGAGTCAGGAGCAGAATATAAAGCAGAGGGAAGAGACACCAGGGCCACACCAGCACTCAACACACACGCACTCACACTAAAATACACTACCACAGCGCCACACTACTCACACTACACCCCTCAACATACTCACACTAACCACTAAGACACATACACTTATCGCACAACTCACGACATAATAAAGAATACGTACACTAACTCACCACTACTGCTCGGAACTCTCCCAAACACTAAGCCAACATAAGCTCCCACACACAACACACACACACACCACACATTGATCACACCCAACACTCCACACACACACACAGCACCACTTCACACTAAAACACAAACACACACAACACACACACACACTAAAACTAACACCCAGTACACACCACCACCCACACGTCCACACACACACACACACACACAACACACACACACACACCTAAAAGACAGGTACCACAACACGCACTCACACACACACGCACTACACTAAAATACACTAACACACACGCACTACACTAAAATACACTAAACACACACCAGCACTCACACACGCACTCACACTAAAATGTACACACGCTACCACACTCACGGCACAACTCACAAACACACACACACACACACACACACACACACACACACCACACACACACACACACACTTAACACCCCCTCTAACACAGCCCTAACACACACAAAACCACTAAATACAGTTAACACACACTAGCATCACTCACATACACACACACACACACACACACACACACACACACACCCCCCCAAAAATACTAACCACATCCACACGCACACGCACCAACACATCCCTACCACCTCACCCCGCCCCCCCCCCACCACACCCTAACACATCGTACCAACTACCCTCCCCCCCCCCCGTCTACCTCGTTCCACTCCCGTCCTCCACTTCAACCTCACCCACCACCACACCAACACACCAACTGCTGGCTCTCAGTTCAAACCACCAGTTTCCACCCCTTTTATTTCCAGTCCTTCCTGGTTTGTACCGGTGGAGCCGGTCCAGCGGGTCTGGTGTCGGTCAGAGCCCCAGCCTGTGGTTCTGACCCTCCTCCCTCTCTCCTCATTTCTGATCTCTCCAGCTGTTGCAGATGTGTTTCCGTTCCTTTGCTGCTCGGCCCAAGCATGGCGTCGCTGTGCTTCACACCCGCGTCGCGTGACTGCTTGGGCGCCACGGGTCCTACTGATGAGGCCTCCGGCGCCAGCGGCGCTGCTGTGGGTCGTGGGACCGCGGTGGAGCTGTGCTGTAATCAGCTCTCTGCAGGAGGAACCAGCGGAGCCCATTAGCTGCTGCAAGCATGCGTGCGGGCCGCTAATCCTGAGCTTCAGGCTTCAGGAGCGCGTCGTCCGGTCGCAATCGGCCGCAGTGGGAGGAGGATCCGATGATCCAGGGATCAGACCTGATCAATCGTCTGAAGATGGGATGCGGGCAGGTTGTGAACTGGGACCCATGTTTATTACGTGTTGCATGTTTGAGGTTTTCCGCCTCCGTCGGCTGTTTCATGAACACTGCTGAGCTGCAGCGCGGCTGAACACACCTCCCACCTGTTCGCTGGGCTCCTTCTCCTCACCTGCGCTCGCAGCTCGGCGCCGCGGAAAGCCGCATTTCAAGGTCAGCAAACACGGAGCTGCTTCCCACGCGGGTCGCCTCATTAGAAGCTGCTGTCGCTGGCTGATTAGCGTCTCCCGCGCTGAGGGAACGTATCTCTGCCTGATCCTCCGCGTCTGAGTCGGCAGCATCACATGCATTTGGTGGAAAGTTAAAAAAAACTTTCTGGCCTCGTGTGGAGCGATCGATGCGTGAAACCTGGAACAGGCTGTAGGACAGAGCGCACGTGGGCCTCGTGTGGGGGCCTCGGCTGCAGGAGGCCAGAGTGGCAGCGCCGGCGGCGGCCATCTTGTGCTTTATCCCTCCCATGCGCCCCCCGCAGGCCAGGCTCGCTCTAATTGACTTCCTCCTCCCACTGAGCTCTGGAGGCTGCGCAGTCCCACACGACGCTGTTGCTCGCAGCAGCGGCGCGCGGATCTGACCAGCGGCTCGGAACGGAGAGCCGCCTTCCTCTCAGAACCAGGGCCAGAACCAGCAACGTCTGGTGCAGCATCTGACGTGCCAGCGCGGGGACGCGACCGTGTGGCAGCTCCACTTCCTGTTCACAACGCCTGCCCTCAGCCATGGTCCAGCGCCGTCACTATGGCGACCGGTCCTCTCCTCTCTCTCTGGACTCAACACGCATCGCGTTCAGCTGGTGTGAACGCTCCCATGTTCCAAAGGTGGAGGACCTAGAACCCGGTGGAGCTGCACGCGGAAGCAGGAAGTTTCTCAGATCAGAGCGTTAACATGGTGAGACCACCTCCGACGCAGAAGTTCACTGCTTTTAGCAAACACACAAAAAGATTCTTCAATTTTCTCCCTGAATCTATTCGAGCTGGAACGAAACCTGAGTTTCCAGACGTAAATCTGGACAAACAGACAAGAGGAAGGGAACGAGAGGACCCGAGTCTCTCAGCTCAATGTTTTATTGAGGGAGAGTCTAACTAGGTCAGCGCCACTGCTCAGTCTGTCTCTGTGTCCTCACTTCACTGTGGCTGCTGTCAGAGCACAGACAAAAGGGAACAGAACCAGGCAGAACCCGACGAAAAGGGCCCGAGTGGAGCGAGAGGAAGAGAGGAGGAGGAAGAGGAGGAACGCTTATGTGTGGTGGCATTTCATAATAAAGGGGGAGAGGAAGTGATCACAAATAAACCAAAACACACAAAACGGTGGGACTGAAGGTGTGTGCGTGTCACAGACAGGACACCGGCCACAACCAGCTATGTGACGTGAAACAGCCGAGCCCGCAAGGCGCCACCGGGGCGACAGGCGGCACCTCACCAATCAGGAGTCCGCTTCCTTCTCCACGTGAAGGAGCTGCTGCATCAAACTCCCCACACTGTCTGGTGCCAGTTCCAGGTTCGAACCCAACTCGATTCCCAGACCAGCAGGTTCGTACATAGCCGCAGGATCACACACAAATAAAAGTGCTCTGATAATACGGATGTATTCATTTCCTTATTCATTATTTAGTGCTTGCGCGTGTTTGCGTTGATTCAGTCTAGGAGGACCGCGCGCGCCGCGGCGCACGCGACAGAGACAGAGAGGAGAGAGGGTTGAGAGGCAGAGTAGCGAATGTATTGTCATCCTTGAAACCTGCATGTGCGCGCTCCGCTGTCTCTTTGTCGAACCGGGCGCGTCGCCGCCATTGCGTGCACGTCCCGAGAAATAAGTGAAAAGGAGGAAAAGGGGGATGAGGAAGAGGAAAAATACAGAGGAAGCGTGAACCGCCGTCCTTCTTCTTCTTCTGCTGCAGTGTCTGCCTGCTCCCTCCACCGCCTTCATCATCCTCAACATCATCATCCTCCCTCCCTTCCTGCTTCTGTCTTGGCCCCCCCTCCCCTCCCCTCCCTCCTCTTCACCCCCTCCCTCCTCCACCCTCCTCCTCCTCCCTCGCGCTCTCCCAGTGAAGGCATGGCCAGATTCACAGCGACAAAAGAGAGAGAGGCTGGTAGAGAAGACGCTCGACGGAGACTGCGGGAGAGTGAGCGAAGGAGGCTGCAGACTTCTACGAGCAGAGAGGAAGAGGAGAGGAGGAGAAGAGACAGATAGAGGAGTCTCCATCTTCGCCATTTCAGTATGTTTCCATTTCTTTCTCTGTAACATGTGTGGCGGCTTGACGCACTTTATGCGCCTTTTACGCGCCTCTGCCGCTCCGTTTGCGCGCTGTGCGTCAGCCTCTGTTGTCTCGCGGCCTCAGTTTTGGTGACAGTCTTTCAATTATATGCTGTAATGAGCCCGAACGCTCTGACAGCGTCTCTGCGCGGCTCTCAAGCGCCTTTATTCCGGTAACGCGTCACTCACGCTCCCGTTGCTTTAAGGCTGAATCTCCTATTAGCCATTGCATTTTTCTGTTTATTATGTCATTACGCCGCGTCTCTGTGCCGCTGGAGTCACGGCCTCCCGGACCTTTGTTGTCTCAGGGCTTATGTGTATTTTTGCATGAGATGCGGCTCCGGCGAGCGGGCGGTGACCTTATGCCACCTTTTGAGCTGTTCATCCTCGTGGCCATTATGACAAGTCACTTTAGTGGGAGACGCTGGGAGTGGTGGGAGACGTGGGAGGTGGTGGGGAGACGCTGGGAGGTGGTGGGAGACGCTGGGAGGTGGTGGGAGACGCTGGCTGGCGGCGCCGAGCCGAGCCCGGCAGGTCGTCTGCTCCAGTCGTGCTGCCTGATTACAGGGAGCCGGACTGGGCCCTCGGGTTCCGCCAGAGGCCACCGAGCTCCCGCATTTTTCTCCATAAATTATGTTGTTTTTGGCTCATTTCCTCAACTATCTCGCATGGAGCGCTTCAGGGAACCTCGGCTTTCTCTCAGATCCAGCTCGCAGTGATACAGGGAGACATTATGAGAATGTGGGCGAGCTGTAATTGACTAAGACATAAAAAATAGCTCCTGTATGATTTGGCGCTGACTAACCTCTGAGTAATATCATTTATTTCAGCCAAGCGCTCGTGAAATGTCTCTTGGACAGTGAGTCACAGACGCTGACCTTTTTATTTTGATTGTTACCTTGTTGTGGGCTACTTGTTGATACTCCACTTTTCCCGTTCTGGTGCCGGCAGCGTGTGATAATGTGCAGAACGGACTGAACTGATGAGTAAACGCTCCCCAAAGTCACTCATCAAAGCTGGTTTGG
>NC_040901.2:13620622-13663122 GCF_900634795.4 Betta splendens | reverse complement strand
TCAGAGCACAGACAAAAGGGACAGAACCAGGCAGAACCCAGACGAAAAGGGCCGAGTGGAGCGAGAGGAAGAGGAGGAGGAAGAGGAGGAACGCTTATGTTGGTGGCATTTCATAATAAAGGCAGAGGAAGTGATCACAAAATAAACCAAAACACACAAAACGGTGGGACTGAAGGTGTGTGCTGTCACAGACAGGACACCGGCCACAACCAGCTATGTGACGTGAAACAGCGCGAGCCCGCAGAGGCGCCACCGGGGGCGACAGGCGGCAGCCTCAGCCAATCAGGAGTCCGCTTCCTTCTCCACGTGAAGGAGCTGCTGCATCAAACTCCCTCAACTGTCTGGTGCCAGTTCCAGGTTCGAACCCAACTCTGATCCCAGACCAGCAGGTTCGTACATAGCGCAGGATCACACACAAATAAAAGTGCTCTGATAATACGGATGTATTCATTTCCTTTATTCATTATTTAGTGCTTGCGCGTGTTTGCGTGATTCAGTCTAGGAGGACACGCGCGCGCGCGCGCACGCGACAGAGACAGAGAGAGAGAGGGTTGAGAGGCAGAGTAGCGAATGTATTGTCATCCTTGAAACCCTGCATGTGCGCGCTCCCGCTGCCTCTTTGTCGAACCGGGCGCGTCGCCGCCATTTGCGTGCACGTCCTCGAGAAATAAAGTGAAAAGGAGGAAAAGGGGGATGAGGAAGAGGAAAAATACAGAGGAAGCGTGAACCCGCCGTCTTCTTCTTCTGCTGCAGTGTCTGCTGCTCCCTCCACCGCCTTCATCATCCTCAACATCATCATCCTCTCCTCCCTCCTGCTGTCTGTCTTGGCCCCCCTCCCCCTCCCCTCCTCCTCTTCACCCCTCCCCTCCTCCACCTCCTCCTCCTCCATCGCGCTCTCCGCCAGTGAAGGCATGGCCAGATTTCACAGCGACAAAAGAGAGAGAGAGGCTGGTAGAGAGACCTCGACGGAGACTGCGGGAGAGTGAGCGAAGGAGGCTGCAGACTTCTCGAGCAGAGAGGAAGAGGAGAGGAGGAAGAAGAGACAGATAGAGGAGTCTCCATCTTCGCCATTTCAGTATGTTTCCATTTCTTTCTTCTGTAACATTGTGTGGCGGCTTTGACGCACTTTATGCGCCTTTTACGCGCCTCTGCCGCTCCGTTTGCGCGCTGTGCGTCAGCCTCTGTTGTCTCGCGGCTCAGTTTTGGTGACAGTCTTTCATTATAATGCTGTAATGAGCCCCGAACGCTCTGACAGCGTCTCTGCGCGGCTCTCAATGCGCCTTTATTCCGGTAACGCGTCACTCACGCTCCCGTTGCTTTAAGGCTGAATCTCCTAATTAGCCTCATTGCATTTTTCTGTTTTATTATGTCATTACGCCGCGTCTCTGTGCCGCTGGAGTCACTGCCTCCCGGACCTTTGTTGTCTCAGGGCTTATGTGTAGTTTTGCATGAGATGCGGCTCCGGCGAGCGGCGGTGACCTTATGCCACCTTTTGATGCTGTTCATCCTCGTGCCATTATGACAGTCACATCATTATCATGACACCACTGATCGCTGCTGTGCTGTGGAGCCTGTATTGTTCCTTCCACTGCATGTATGGACGCTCTGCTACATCATAACTCCCGCTGCGCTGGATTTGATCTTTCTATAGGTGTCATGTGTTACTGAGCACAGCCAAGTGTGTCTGTGCTGCTAATTAGTGCATCTGCATCGACCTTAGGCACCTTTTCCATTAAACTGATCCCATCTGCATTCACCAGAGTATTTATTATACACAGCGTCTCTCAGGATGCGCATCATTATTGGTGGAACACTTCTCCTTTTCACATGTAACTGATTAAATGTCTGCTTTAAACAGATGTTGGTGAAGCAGCAGTGAACTATAAAGTAAGAGACAAATAGGAAAAGCTACTATTCAAATGAATGTTCGTTGACGATTCTCCATCTGCCTCATTTAAATGCTGCACTCATACTCTTACAAGTAACAGTAATGCATCAGTAAAGAAGGATTGGGTCTCATAATTACAGATGCATTTGTGGGTTTATCATTCAACCATCGTAGCTGCAGCTTTAGTCACTGTTTACTGCTGATTAGTTTGTGATTTCACTCCAGGGCTGAAACATTTTAATCTGTAAAGTTCCAGCGTAGTTCAGTATATTTGTGATAATAATGTGAATATTCATCCTAAATGAGACTGACCAGTAGGTTGCTGGTTTGACTCCGGTGGCCCCCTGCTGTGTGGCTGCCTGTGCTCATGGACATGAATAAAGTCATGGCATGATTCTAAAGGCTCTAATAGAAACGTTAGCTTTAGCTCGTCCGTCGTGTGGAATCCAGCAGCGTTGGTTTGGGCCTCACGCGTCAGCACCAGAACCTACGGTTCTGTTTACGTGGAGCGAAGCTTCAAGTGCTCTAAGAAATAAAGACATTGTGCTGTTGGTGGGGGGTCGTTGGACTCGACGCTGCCCCCGGTGGCAGAGACTATTCAGCAGCGACAGTCAGAGCGAGGCCGCGATGAAGAGGCAGCATTTTGATCTGACAGATAATATTTATGTCACGATTTAAGGAGAGAAAGAGGCTTTGGGAGTTTCTGAAGGTGCGGACGTGACCTGGACTTCAGCTCCTTCCTGTCACGGTCACTATCTGTTAAAACGGAGCTCAGTGCTGCACAAGTTCTGGAGCTCATCTTTGTGCCATCGGCCTCTTGGTTCTGTTGTCCCTGGTTCTGTTGGCTCTGGTTCTGTTGTTCCTGGTTCCCTTTTAGTTGGCCCTGGTCCGGTTGAGCCTTATTCTGTTGGCTCTGGTTCTGTTAGCTCTGGTTCTCTTGAGCCATGTTCTGTTGAGCCTGGTTCTGTCGGCCCTGGTTCTGGTTCTGTCGGCTCTAGTTCTGTCAGCTCTGGTTCTGTAAGACCTGGACCTGGTTCTGTCAGCTCTGGTTCTGTTAGACCTGGTTCTGTCAAGCCTGGTTCTGTCGGCCCTGGTTCTGTCAGCTCTGGTTCTGTTAGACCTGGTTCTGTCGGCCCCGGTTCTGTTACACCTGGTTCTGGTTCTGTCAGCTCTGTCAGTTCTGTTAGACCTGGTTCTGGTTCTGTCAGCTCTGGTTCTGTCAGCTCTGGTTCTGTTACACCTGGTTCTGTCGGCCCTGGTTCTGTTACACCTGGTTCTGGTTCTGTCAGCTCTGTCAGTTCTGTTAGACCTGGTTCTGGTTCTGTCAGCTCTGGTTCTGTCAGCTCTGGTTCTGTTACACCTGGACCTGGTTCTGTCAACTGTGGTTCTGTTAGACCTGGTTCTGTCAGCTCTGGTTCTGTTAGACTTGGTTCTGTCGGCCCCGGTTCTGTCGGTCCGATGGCTCTGCATGAGCCAGAGAGGAGCGTCTCCCAGATGTTTTTCTGTGTAAACACAGACATCAGGAGAGCTCAGCTGAGAAGTAATGAAAGCCAAACTCCTTTATTTCCTGTCCGCTCTCAGCGGAGACGGCGCCGAGTCCGCGGTCCTTCATAACTCCAGGACAAAATAAAGGCCCGCGGTCGGCGCAGCCCGGCACCACCTGTGTGTGACAGAGGATATTAAACACGGCTCAGCTTACAGTCGGCCGGTCATGCTGCTCGCAGATAAATCCTCCTGGTGCACCTGCAGGTTGGAGCCGCTCTGTGGGAACGGGTCCGGTTCTGCACGACAACTTCGTTAGTAGCTGAGCTGCTTTTCCTGTTTTCCTATGTACCCGGCTTCGTTTGGGTTTGAGAAAACGTGACAATGAATGCCTCATGATGGAGGGTCAGCTGATCGGACCCGTCGGCGCCGCCCGCCAGCGCGTTATTAAACCTGAGCGGCTGCCAAGACGCGGATCAATCTGAGAATCTATTTCTGATCGATGGAGGTGAACGAGTCGCACGCGGAGCGGAGCGTCGTGCAGAGCCTCTTCTGGAGCGTCAGTGAGTCAGTGGAGGAGGCGCGCTGTGATTCATCCGGGGAAGATCCTGTTGTGGACGCGGCGCCTGTGAGTAAAGTTACTGGTGTGAGTGGCAACGACAGCTGGTGTCTGTGGATCCAAAGCAGCCGCGCTTAATGAGAAGCAGTTTTAATTTGCTCCATCTGCTGTGACCTTTGACCTTCCAGCTCGTCTTCTGCTGCGTTGATATGACTGATGTTGACTGATGGTGGTGGTGTTTGTCTGTGGACGCACAATTAAAAGCAGACATGAATGAAAATGTGTTTCGCCATCGGTTTGCTGTGAAAACTGAAATTTATGAAGGCAGAAGTAAAGATGTGGATTTTTGGATCCCAAACGGCTTGAATCTCACACACACACACACACACACACACACACACACACACACACACACACACACACACACACACACACACACACACACACACACACACACACTAATTGAGGCAGGAATAACGATAGTGGACCCGTTGCTACTGACAACCTGCCTCGTGTGCTTGTTACAGACAATTTAAGCTTCGCACTCCGATCACATCGGCTCCAGCCTGTCAATCACGCAGCCCCGCCCCCTTGCTCTGCACTGACACAGGTGAATGATGGGAGATGGAGGGCCAGGAGCGACCGCGCCAGCATCTGCTGCGTGAAAAACCCAGTTCGGTTAAGAAGCGAATGATTAACGGAATTCACTGACATTTGTCTTGAAATGAAATTAATTTCATTTTTGGCATCAATGACATTTTACATCTAATTAAAGCTCTGACTGTAAACAGCAGAAAGATGAAGTCCGTATAAATATAAGGCAGCAAAAGCTCATTTGACACGTTTCATTTTAGGAGCAATTTCCCCCAAATCCGAATTTGAGGACCAAGAATTTCCAAACAGAAGTCAGATGCAGAACTGTTATTTAAGTCGGACCTGATGATGTGGCTTCAGCTTTTGGAAGCAAGTGATGAACACCCAGCCGGTAAAATAGCATGAAACAAAGGAGCCGCAGCTGATGTGTGATAGATTTATGCAGCAGCTGCTTGTGCCGTAATGAAGGAGACGCTGCCGTTAACCTCTAATCAGAACCGGGCTCGTCCTGAAACGGGAGCGTCTGGCTTTCGTCATCATTCAAAGTCAAGAGCTTAATGTGAGACTGAGTGAAGCACTCTGTTCTGCCACGAGGTGAAGCTCCTCTGAGGCCTGAAGAGGACCTTCTCTCCTCTGAAGTACTGACCCGACTCCACGGACGTCCTCGCTGAGCCGGGCCACGAGGCCGGCGCCGTTCGTGTCCGGTGGAAGTCCTCCCACGTGAACGGAGCAAAGCTGGACGTGGGGAAAGGCCCACGGAGAGCACGCGCTCACGCCTGCACTCCGCTGTTCTGGGATCAGAGCGGCCGAGACGAGGCGCCTGAACTCTGCTGTTCTGGGATCAGAGCGGCCGAGACGAGGCGCCTGAACTCTGCTGTTCTGGGATCAGAACGGCCGAGACGAGGCGCCTGAACTCCGCTGTTCTGGGATCAGCCTTGTCTCGGACGTTCTGATCCCAGAACAGCGGAGGCGCCTCGTCTCAACACGTGTATCTGCAGATCAGCTGCTCCGTCTGCAGCTCGCGCCGCGATTGGTCGGAGGTTAATTGATGCAGCTAATCACTGGATCAGGCCAGTCTCCATGGAAACCAGGACGGAGGCCGACGTACATGGAGGAGTTGGGGCCTTCGCGCTGAGAGCAGCTGCTGCCGCTTTGAATTTAATGTCTGCACCAGAAAGTTCACGAAGTACTGCAGCACTGAGCCGCAGCAAAGAGCCGGCGCCGCTCACCTTAAAGCAGCTGCATGTGGTCCGTTTGGACTCAGGAACAGCAGCAAAGAGCTGCCGGCGCCGCTCACCTTAAAGCAGCTGCACGCGGTCCGTTTGGACTCACAGACGTCGTTCTCCACTGGGTCTCATCTGCTTCACTGGTGACTCCACACCAGCGGCTGCAGCTCTGATAGATGCTAACACACACTCACCACTGATGCTGGTAACCTGCACCCACAGGCGCCATGAAGGAACCTCAGGGGAACCGGGTTCCTAATGGAGCGAGCAGTGAGTGCATCTCAGACCAGATCCTGTTGGTCCACGTGAGAGGTTGACGTCCAGAATATCAGACTGGGCCTTGATGCAATAGCAGCTCTGCAGCAGAGGCACTGCACCTCTCTCTGTCTGTCTGTCTACGTCTCTGTCTGTCTACGTCTCTGTCTCCCTGTCTGTCTGTCTACGTCTCTGTCTCCCTGTCTGTCTGTCTCGCTCTCTCTCGTGTGCTCTCTCTTTCTGTCTCTTATTCCATGTCTCTCTCTCTCTCTCCCTGTCTTATTCCATGTCTCTCTCTCTCTCTCTTATTCCATGTATCTCTCTCTCTCTTTCATTCCATCTCTCCCCCCTATTATTCCATGTTTCTCGCTCTCTTATTCTGTCTCTCTCTCTCTCTCTCTCATTCCATCTCTCTCTCTCTCTTATTCCATGTCTCTCTCTCTCTTTCTCGCACTCTCTCTCTCTCTCTGATTCCATCTCTCTCTCTCTCTCTCTCTTATTCCATCTCTCTCTCTTATTCCATGTTTCTCGCTCTCTTATTCTGTCTCTCTCTCTCTTATTCCATGTCTCTCTCTCTCTCTCTTTTTCTCTCTCTCTCTCTCTGTCTCGGTTCGGTTGTGTCGTGTTGTTTGGTTTGTGCGCTGCAGCATCACATCACACACCAGGTGTTTCTGTTTGTTGGGCTTGATAAAAGTTCTGAGCTGCTGTCTGGCTCTGCTGCAAACACACACCTCTCCGGCTGCTGTGCTGCTGTGCGTGTTGATCCGGGCTCACAAACATTTGCCTGCGACTGTTTGTGTTTGTGTGTGTGCAGCCGACTCTCCGGGCCTGAAACTGGAATATTTTTGGGAGCTGTGACACATGACCAAGAATAATTTTTGGGTTTTTTCGGGTCGTTGTTCTTGTTGAATTACGAGCTGTCAGTCAGCGAATCGACTTTGAACGTAATCTTTAACCACCTGGTTGTTATTCATTCATGAAAACCAGCTTAGCGAGCTGCTCCTACACTTAATAGAAAGCCAAATCCACAAACCTCTGCTCTGAAATAATTTTCTTTTTTAATTCATGGCCAAATCCCCCGTGTAAAACCACACGCTGCGGATGGTTGAACGTCACGTTTTGTGCTCCCATGTTTTTCCCAAAGCTTGTGTCATCTCCAATTTTACAGCAGCTCTTGTGACATCCACATTTAGAAAAGCTGCTTTCATTCTCCTCATCATCACCTGATACACAGCTGAAGAACGATGCGTTCCCCTCCGCGTCAGAACCGGACCGGGTCCGGGTCCGGTCTAGATGTCGGCGCTCCTCACCCTCAGCGCGTCTGCGAGGAAACAAGGCTGTATATTGATGTGTGTGTCCCAGCACAAGGGGAGCTCTGCATCATATGCTACCAGACAGGCAGCGCGTGGGCCTGAATACTAAACAACTGGAAGCTCCTCTTCTTGCGGCACAACTCCGGCACGCAGCAGCCACACGCCGCCGTCGGGCCGGACCGCTGCTGCTGCTGCGCGCGGTTCCGCTGTGGCCCTCGAGGTTGGACCTCGTCCGCGGCTCTGCCTAAACGTCCTCGCGGGGCTCCAATGGCGGCATCGCAGCCGCAGCCGCCGTGCATTCACGCAGGCAGCTGCCCACTCAGCCGCAGAGATCCGAGGGAGGTGGAGGCTGCTTTTAATGGGCCGAGGGAGGGAGGCTGCGTTTGATGCGCCCGCTGGAGTGGCGGCCTCAGATGCACCCGCCACCGCTTTGCTGTGGGAACATAATGGCTGCGAGTTCAGCCGAGGCTGTCCGCAATTTACATTTATATTAACGCCGCAAAGCTTCACCCCCGAGCTGCACTGCAGCTGAGGGGGACGCGTCTTCATCATTAAACTCTTGTTTCATTGTTGTCGTGTTCTCCTTTATGCTGCTGTTTACATTAATGTGCTCCTGTGATTACTTCTGCTTGAAGTTGGAGAAAATGCCCATCAGACACTAAAGCAGCAGCTGAACTCACCTAACGTGTGTGAAATTACTCCTTAAACTATTATAGCGCATTTAAATTAGTGTGGATTTTATTCTTTGTGTGGTGTCCTTGAACTTTTCTCAAAGCAAAGACTCTGTTTTCTTTATTTTTTCACTGCTAGTTTAGGCTCCGCCCACTGCGACTTACCTGCTTCAGGTGTTAAGATGGACCTGTTCTATTTTCAGTTCAAATCCTCTCACTTAAACTAGTTTGATATTATGGTACCACTAACCTGCAGTTTCTTCCTGTTCCTTTCAAAATAAAACCAAGCTCATATCTAGTGATTTCCTTGCTTTCACTGTCATTACATATCATTTGCAGGTTAAGTTGCAGGTTACTGAGGTGGTTTTATCCATGAGTCAATGAAATCTCACCTAATTGACTGAATGAGTCAAATGTCACATTCATAAATGTTTGTGGAATGTGACTGGAGTGCTGAAAATGTCAAATGGTTTATTTTAGAGATAATGTGTGATGCTTGTGTCATGGTTCCAACAGGACTCAGTGTTTTGTGCTCTGCAGATCATGACTCTGGAGGACGGCGTCTGAGCGCTTCGTCAGGTACCAAGACTCTTCAACGACGAGACCAGCAGCAGATCGAGGCAGAACCGAGCTCTGACCAGGTGGGACCCAGCACGCGTTCATTGGGCTTCACAATGACAGGACAAAACCAGGGTTAGAGATGCAAACGAGACGAAGCTACACATCAGTGTCAGCCCCCGCTTCGCTAATGGAAAAATGGCAGCTTTTACTTATGACAGACGTTATGTGGACACAAATGAAGTGAAGTAAGCGTCAGGTGGAACCTTACAGTAGGTTTTAAATCTGGTTTAAATCCTAATGAGTTTTAGGGCCAAGGCGTTGTTAAGTTGAGCTCAGTGGTTGCTAAGTGACTACTTGGTTGCTTAGTATCGGTTCAGAGGATGGATGAGAGCTGGATACTGGATCAAACCATCGTTCCCAGTCACTCCGATGACAGTTGCTTCGTTTTGAGAACACGGGTTTGAGCTGTTGTGTGTTCTGTGGGTTGGTTCCGACAGAGACGCCGTTGTAATAGTTAGTGTTTGTGTTACGGTTGAGAAGCAGCTGGTTTGTTTGGTGAGTCTCTTTATGGTTGATATCAGCTTCCAGTTGTAACACATTCGACTTCCATGTGTTTATACTTTACAGCTGTTACAGTTGTTATGTTTGTTTTTTTTCAGATGGAGGTGAATGCAGTTGAAAAACACCATCGAACACGATCCAAAGGAGTCCGAGGTTTGACCTTGTCTCTGTCTTTGTGTCTGGTTCCGCTGCTCTAAGATCGAAGCTAATGCTAAGGCTAATGCTAAGGCTAGCTCCTGTTTGAACTCGTAGTTCGGTTTCTAACCTTCGGTGACGCTAACGTGGTGTTGCTTCCGTCTGCAGCTGCCGTGGAGGCCGTGACGCAGGAGCTGTTCAGGTACGTCTCATCACCGAGCCTTCGTGTACTGCGTGAGTGGCGGAGTGCAGTGTTACACACTGGAGCGTGGTGTGATGTGACAAAGGCGCGTGCTCCTGTAAGTCGATGACGTCCTGGAGCCTGAGC
This sequence comes from Betta splendens, assembly GCF_900634795.4. Lineage (NCBI taxonomy): Eukaryota > Metazoa > Chordata > Actinopteri > Anabantiformes > Osphronemidae > Betta > Betta splendens. Next base: position 13,653,549 of record NC_040901.2, on the reverse strand, counting down.
GGCGGATGGAGGCGCGTTCAGCCGCGGCTCGGGCTGCGGCGCCTGCGGGAAGCGGCGCTGGCGGCTGCGCCTCACTGGATCTCATTTAGTAAAACTGACAAATATTGGTTTGTGCAGCACATTATGGCGGAACCCTTCCGTTCCGGGTCAGCGCGTCGCTGTAAATAACGGCTCCCGTTTCCGCTGTGGGCCAAAGCCGCTTCCGAAGGTGTGAGGAGTGGAACGCGGCTGCTCCGGGACTCGAGCCCCGCGGACGCGTCCGCCGTTTACCGGCGCCGCTTACGGTTGAGGCCGCTGCATTGAGGGGATTTCAGCGCGGCCAAAAAAGGTTCCGCGTCGTGTTGACTGCACAGGAACACGGAGCTGAGATCAATACGCAGCGCCGCGCGCGCTGACTAATGAGGCTCCTCACCTTAAGAAACACCTCCCTCCTCCTCGCTGCTCCGCTCCTCTTCGCTCCTCGTCACGTGTCTGATTCCGTTCTCCTCGTCTCGTTCTCCTCTCTTGCTCGTCTTTCTCCTTTTTGTGATATTCTCTGTCTCCTCCTCCTCCTCCCTGCGCTCGCGCTGCTCACCTCTGTCTCTGCTCGTGCTTCCGCTGCCTCGCTGATGCTGATGCTGATGCTGGGGGGGGGGGGGGCTCTCCAGTGCCGGGTTGGGGGTCGCGGTGGAGTTCGTGGAGCCAAGCGGCGTGCGTTGGCTGATGGTCTGCGTGTCTTCAGGGCAGAGCAGCCTGAAAGCTGCAGCAGTGACTCAGAGCTCTGGAGAGCTGTGCTGCCGCCTGCAGCCGCCACACAAAAAGCCAGACACAAACACTTCAACCTGCTGCTGAAGGTGAACGCAGCTGAATGGGAGCTGAATGTTAGGATTAATTGATGCTCTGGCTCCGTTCTCCCACCGCCTCCGGTTCCTCTCATGCAGGTTCTCACGCTGTGTTTCCTCCTCAGCTGTCCCACGCCGGGCTGCGACGGCAGCGGCCATGTTAGCGGGAAGTACGCGCGCCACCGCAGGTAGAGACACACACACGCACTGACGCTGCTCATTGTCATGATAATGTTCTGCAGAAGTTGTGTTTTTGTTCATTTTGACCAAACCAGTGTGAAACAGTCACAGCCCCAGAGGTCACGGCGGCTGCTGCTAATATGATCATAATTCATTATAGATGCTCACATAAAGAACGGAGACAGGTTCATGAGCTCAGGTTCTTCACAGGAACCTGAAGAACAGATGTATAGAACACGCGTTATAACACGTTTAAAGGCCGTGTTCTGGCTTCAGGCTGCAGCTTCAAGCGTCTCCGCGTGCAGATGAACCAGATCAACATGTCCGCCCGCTCCTCGCTCGGCGCCGCGGGTCCAGGGAACCCGGCGCTCATAGAGAAGCAGTCGGGTGTGTATGTGAGACAGGGATGAAATTGAAGTATTGTTCATTATTTAGGTAAAAAGCAGATTTAAACGTCCATTACTAAATCCAAGCGCTGGCTGGGATGTTTTGAGGTTATTTTGGAGCATCTCCACGGTATTGTTTTCAGTTTAGAGGTTGGTGCGTGTGTGTGGGAGGCTGGAATATAGAGGTTGCACGACTCAGGACAGCAGCGGCTTGACGCCTGAGGAAACAGAAGATAATGAGACGGGCAGGATGGCGAATTGCTGCCAGAGCAGACGGATGGTGCTGTGAAGGGCGCAGCAACGGGAGAAGGCAGTCAGAATTCAATCAGTCAGTGCCGGCGCCGAAGCCCACCACAAAATCACAGCTCCAGGAGAATATGCAGGAGGCGCGACGTCTGTGGGAGAACAAGGAGCAGAAAGCTCAGCGCGTTTCCACAGCGAGGCCGTGGACGGAGACCTGAACCATCAGCAGACGTCAGCAGACAATTTACTGCAGGGAGAAGTAGGTCGTCTGATGGTTCCTCAGTGGGGGGCAGACAGCGGAATTACCTAATCAGCTGCTCATCAGCTGATCACTGCACTGTACACAAGGCTCTGATTGTCTGCGTCTGTCTCTCCTTCTTCTTTTTCTTCTTCTTCTTCATTCTCAGACAAATGTCTGTCCGTCGTCTCCTTCTTCTTCTTTTTTTTCTTCTTCTTCTTCATTCTCAGACAAATGTCTGTCCGTTGTCTCCTTCTTCTTCTTCTTCTTCTTCTTTGTCTCTTTCTTCTTCTTCTTCTTTTTCTTCTTCTTCTTCTTCATTCTCAGAAAAATGTCTGTCCGTCGTCTCCTTCTTCTTCTTCTTCTTCTTTGTCTCTTTCTTCTTCTTCTTCTTTTTCTTCTTCTTCTTCTTCATTCTCAGAAAAATGTCTGTCCGTCGTCTCCTTCTTCTTCTTTGTCTCCTTCTTCTTCTTCTTCTTTTTCTTCATCTTCTTCTTCATTCTCAGACTAATGTCTGTCTGTCGTCTCCTTCTTTTTCTTCTTCTTCTTCCTCATTCTCAGACAAATGTCTGTCCGTTGTCTCCTTCTTCTTCTTCTTCATTCTCAGAAAAATGTCTGTCCGTCGTCTCCTTCTTCTTCTTCTTCTTTTTCTTCATCTTCTTCTTCATTCTCAGACTAATGTCTGTCCGTCGTCTCCTTCTTCTTCTTCTTTGTCTCCTTCTTCTTCTTCTTCTTTTTCTTCTTCTTCATTCTCAGACTAATGTCTGTCTGTCGTCTCTTTCTTCTTCGTCTTTTTCTTCTTCTCTTTCTTCTTCATTCTCAGACTAATGTCTGTCCGTCGTCTCCTTCTTCTTTGTCTCCTTCTTCTTCTTCTTTTCTTCTTCTTCTTCTTCATTCTCAGACTAATGTCTGTCCGTCGTCTCATCCTTCTTCTTCGTCTTCTTCTTCTCCTTCTTCTTCTTCATTCTCAGACTAATGTCTGTCCGTTGTCTCCTTCTTCTTCTTCTTCTTCTTTGTCTCTTTCTTCTTCTTCTTCTTTTTCTTCTTCTTCTTCTTCATTCTCAGAAAAATGTCTGTCCGTCGTCTCCTTCTTCTTCTTCTTCTTCTTTGTCTCCTTCTTCTTCTTCTTCTTCTTTGTCTCTTTCTTCTTCTTCTTCTTTTTCTTCTTCTTCTTCTTCATTCTCAGAAAAATGTCTGTCCGTTGTCTCCTTCTTCTTCTTCTTCTTCTTTGTCTCTTTCTTCTTCTTTTTCTTCTTCTTCTTCTTCATTCTCAGAAAAATGTCTGTCCGTCGTCTCCTTCTTCTTCTTTGTCTCCTTCTTCTTCTTCTTCTTCTTTTTCTTCATCTTCTTCTTCATTCTCAGACTAATGTCTGTCTGTCGTCTCCTTCTTTTTCTTCTTCTTCTTCCTCATTCTCAGACAAATGTCTGTCCGTTGTCTCCTTCTTCTTCTTCTTCATTCTCAGAAAAATGTCTGTCCGTCGTCTCCTTCTTCTTCTTCTTCTTTTTCTTCATCTTCTTCTTCATTCTCAGACTAATGTCTGTCCGTCGTCTCCTTCTTCTTCTTCTTTGTCTCCTTCTTCTTCTTCTTCTTTTTCTTCTTCTTCATTCTCAGACTAATGTCTGTCTGTCGTCTCTTTCTTCTTCGTCTTTTTCTTCTTCTCCTTCTTCTTCATTCTCAGACTAATGTCTGTCCGTCGTCTCCTTCTTCTTTGTCTCCTTCTTCTTCTTCTTTTTCTTCTTCTTCATTCTCAGACTAATGTCTGTCCGTCGTCTCATCCTTCTTCTTCGTCTTCTTCTTCTCCTTCTTCTTCTTCATTCTCAGACTAATGTCAGACCTTAGACAACGGGAGGTTTCCCACCGACGGCGGGTGTGAGTTGTGTTGTTGCTTCACAGGCTGGGTTTGGTCTGTAGCGTGAGGACTGGTGGTAGATAGCTGCAGCTCCTCCTCCTGTTTAAGCACCACCGCGCCACGCGCTTCGGGTTCAACGGAACCAGGCAGCAGCCGCTCACATTTACTGCGAAACCACGGCCGGGAGCAGGATTTCATCCTAGTGACAGTGACCTAAACGTGTAACGGAGGTAGCTGAACATGTCTGAAAGCCCCACGAGCAGCACACGTGTCGGCTTAGCAGCGCAGCAGACGAGCGGTGGGATGAGAGGATTCAGCTTAGGATTCAACACAGGAAGCAGAGAAGAGACTGGGAACACTGGAGTCGACAGAACCGGTCAGAGAGCAATGAACCAGCAGGACCGAGTCAGTGCTTCTGTCTTCCTCCAGTTGGAGTGTTGCTTCTGTGTGACACAAAACAGAGCAGACTAGAGCTTCAGGACGCTGATCCAGCGTGTCTGGGGTTATTATGGGATGTTGTTGACACTTATAAAATTCCAGCTTCATCTTTTGTTGTCTAGTCCTGACTGAAGCAGCGAAGCTTCTGCTTGAGGGACCAGTGTCACCCTGCAGGGATCTAGAACTTCTTGAAGCACAGTTGGTGCTGCCCATGGTAATGAATGAGTTGGAGGGGAGGGGGGAGGGGGTTCAAAGTCACTTTTTCCTCCCGTTCTCTGCCGTGTTGCTTTCTTCCTCCCCTACCTTTCTTTGTCTCGCTCTCTCTCTTTCACTTTACCTCTCCCTGCCTCTCTCTGGCTCACGCTCTCTGGAGGATGTCACCATGGCGACAGCACCGTGCGGTTGCTGCAGTACGAGGACCAGGAGGGATGCAGCCTGTCTCCCATGGCAACCACTAGTATAGGATGTGAACATTGCATCGCCCACACCGCCCCCCTCTCCGTTTTAATGCCAGCACCCGATCTCTTATATATACATATATTTATAAATATACACCTCCTGCACCCCCCCCCCACACACACACCCCGACACCACGGTGATGAGTGTCGGCATGTGGCGTTGCCAGGGGCAATGATCCCACCTAAGCACACATACCCACATGCAATTATCACTGTGCAGCTGATGTATTCCTGCTCTGTTCGCTGACAGAGTGTTACGTGTTATAGATGGGATATTAAAATATCAAACGCCTGTAAATCAAATATTTATTCACAGTAATTCAGCCAATCTCCAGTAATGAAGAAGTCGACAGTGATGTGGCTCTGCTAATTTAAAAGGATGTCTCGGAGCGCAGTGACGGAGGGCGTTGGCTTCAGGTGAAGCTCTGGCTTGAAAATGTCTTCAAAGTATGAGAAAGGGCAGGTAACCATGGCAACGAGACAGGTTGAGGCTCTGATTAGGTTAAGTGACTGGTGAAAGTGACCTGACGAGTTAAACCGCCTGCAGACGCTCGTTCTGTCTTTGTTGGAGCCAAACTGATCCACGCGTCCACAGCATTTAGTGCTTGGGCTCCGTGTCGACAGACGACAGCGTGATCGACGACGGACAGCGAAGATCCTTGTGAGACGGCAGTAAACGGGGGGTGCCCTTGCAAGACGATTGCTCCGCGTGGCCTCCAGTGGACTTCAGGTGTCCGTGAAGAGAGCGCGGCGGCCGGCGGTCACGCTCTGTAAACAGCTCTCCCAAAAAAAGAGTCAGAGTCTCCAAGAGAAGCGGCTCAGAAAATGGACCCAGCTGACGTTTAGTGCTAATTACTGGCAGCTTTACTGAGGATTTGCTTCACTGTGATTTTATGCTGCAAATATATGGAGAGATACTTTCAGCCGGCTGAGCTGGGCACCGTCATCTGATTCCAAACATGAACCGTCCAATTTAGGGTCCTCGTTAAACGACGAATCAGCTCCTCAAAAATAATCTCATCTCCGGCTTCCTCCACATTTTTGTCTGTGAATGTGATCGATTGAACACATGGTATCAGTCGTGATGCATCATATCACACTGCAGCAGATCAGTTTAGAAGAAAGGGAGATGTGATGTGTGAACCCCTCCTCCCTCTCTCCATTCACATAATTACCATGCATAGTCTCTCGCCCTTGTCTGCAGCGTTCCCTCGTTTCTGATGTGCTTTAATTACCACTGGAATTTTAATTGGTGGGAGAGGAGCAAGGTGGCCGAGGTCACACACACACACACACACACACACACACACACACACACACACACACACACACACACACACACACACACACACACACACACAGCCTAAAAGCCTACACGGTGGAGATGGAGATGATTTAGGGTGAAGCGTGTGTGTGTGTGTGTGTGTCAGCGTGTGACTGTGTGTGTGTGTTTGTGTGAGCGTGTGTGTGTGTGAGCGAGCGTGCGTGTGTGTGTGTGTCAGTGTGTGACTGTGTGTGTGTGTGTGTGTGCGTGAGCATGTGTGTGTGAGCATGTGTGTGTGAGCAAGCGTGCTAGTGTGTGTATGTGTGTGTGTGTGCGCGTGTGTGTATGTGCGTAAGACTATGTGTGTGCGAGTGTGTGTACGTGTGACTGTGTGTGTGTGTGCGTGCGTGTGTGTGTATGTGCGCGTGTGTGTGCATGTGTGTGCGCGTGTGTGTGTGTGTGTGTGTGCGCGTGTGTGTATGTGCGTAAGACTATGTGTGTGCGAGTGTGTGTACGTGTGACTGTGTGAGCGTGCGTGTGTGTGTTTGCTGCAGTGTTGGACACCGACTGATGGCTCAGTGCCTCGCAGGTCTAAGAGCCTGGTTTCTAACCTGGTGCTTTTATACTGAAAGGGCTTCTGTTGGCGACGTACAGCAGAATAACTGATTTTTGCAAACCTGCTACTGGTTCATTGTCAAAACAGGCGAATGGACGGATGCAGATAATCTTCATTATCCTGGCACTGGCTGATTCCTTCTGATCCATCATTTCCTGCTCTCCGTTGTTTCTGAGTGAAGCCGGTGGTCCTTGCTGTTTCCAGCTCCTTCTCCCAGCGTCAGACGGACGCGGCGGCGGCTCCTCCGACTCCTACAAACACAGAATACACTCTTTCATATGGAAATGGACTAATTGATTTCTTAAAATCCACATTAAAGCCGTGTATAATTGTGCTTGCTGTTGTGGAGCAATTAAAGCAGAATTTCCCCAACAGTTAATGACTATTATGGGATTTGCGTAATTGAGGCCCTGGTTGAATAAGCTTTGGTTTTTTTAGAGGCTGATTCTTCTCAGCGAGAGCTAATGAAAATCCTCCACTGCAGAGGGAGTCTCTGCTCTGCGACCTTTGACCTCTACAGTCCTGCTGGTTGCTCTAGTGCTGCTGATGTCCTGTCTTTCTACTGTCTTTCTTAACATCACACTGTTGTGCTGATACATTAGGCTCATGAACATGTCCACTGATGGTGTCTGTCTCGTCTTAGTGTCTACGGATGCCCGCTGGCCAAGAAGAGGAAGGCTCTGGAAAAACAGCCACTGGAGCCGGCTGCCAAGAGAAGAAGCTTCCTCGCGTCCTGCCCCAGCGAGGAGGAGGAGGACGCCCGTGTCTATGCCAGCTATGAGAACGAAGCCATGGAGGTGGGGGATGTGGAGAAGGAGCAGGGCGAGGTAGTGGAGGAGGACGAGGACGAGGAGCGCGAGGGCGACGAGGAGGACGGGGAGGTGGAGGACGAGTTCTCAGAGGACAATGAGGAGCAAGGGGATGATGAAGAGGACGATGAGGAGGAGGAAGAGGAGGTGGGGAGGGCAGATACGATGATGGTGGAAGAGCGGGTGGAGGAGGAGGAGGAGGAGGAGGGCATGGATGAGGAGGAGGAGGAAGAAGTGGATGATGGTGATGATGAGGAGGAAGAAGACGAGCAAGAGGAGGAGGAGCAGAATCATCAGCAAGGTGAGTTCCCTTCATCATCTGCATAATCACCTCGTGCTGAGTATCTAGAACCTGCCGCTCTGGGTTCTGCACACAGTTGGGCTTTGGGTTCGCTCGGTGCCAGACGCTGAAATCTCCCGGGAGCCGTGAAGTTTAATGTTTCCGAGGAGGCGGCTCCATAAACGCTGCGGCAGCGGCCGCTCGGAGCAGCCTCGACTTAGCTCCGTCTGCAGAGGAGGAGGTGATGAGCTGCTGAGCCCAATCACAGCTAGACCAGATGCTTGGCGCTCCCTCCCATCACATTTCCCTTGATCGCCCCCCCGTCCTCAATCGCTTCTGACAGCGCCTCACTAATAATCGGTAGAGGAGCTCTGCTGAGTTATTAAGTCCCAGCCGCCCCCCCCTCCCTCCCCGCTCTGGCTCCTTGTCTCGGCGGACGTGTCAAACGCCTCAGCTCTGCCTCAGCTTCTCCTCCTGAGGATATTTATGGCACCTCGCACGCCTCCCTTTTCAATTTCTCTGCTCTCATTCACTGTCGCTGTCCCCGAAACCAGCAGAGGCTCAGAGAGGGAGCTGCAGAGTAAACAGCAGATCATGACTGGGAGGGAAGCAGATAATGTGTTCAGGAAGATATGAGGCCAACGTGGGTTCATCACTGTCGATTACAGGAAGCTTAGTGGAATTTACGAGCCAAACTGCCATGCTAATGTTTGAGTGGTTACCTGCTGCTGGTCCTGTGTCGATCGGTGAAACTCTGTGTCCTCTGTCTGACAGTGGAGAACCACTACAAAGCCGCTGGACAATCAAAGCTTCTTCCAATCCAGAAGGACGACAACAACAACAACAGCTGCGGCGCCGGCACCGGAGAAGAGTACGAGAACTACGACGAGCTGGTGGCCAAGTCGCTGCTCAACCTGGGCAAGATCGCCGAGGACGCGGCCTACCAGGCCATGACGGAGTCCGAGATGAACAGCAACTCCTCCAACAGCGGCGCCGAGGACGAGGACGAGGACGAGGACGACGGCAGCGAGCGCGGCGGCCGGAAGGGCGCGCTGAGCGTGGACCTGGACAGCGACGTGGTCCGCGAGACGGTGGACTCGCTCAAGCTGCTGGCGCAGGGCCACGGCGCCGTGCTGCCCGAGGACGGCTACGGCGACGCCGCCGTGCTGGAGGAGAGCGAGGAGGAGGTGTGTCTGAGCAGCCTGGAGTGTCTGAGGAACCAGTGCTTCGACCTGGCCCGAAAGCTGAGCGAGACGCAGACGCCGGAGCGGCCCGTCCTCCACGCCGCCCACGACGCGCTGCCGAGCGCCGCCGAGCAGCATCACCTGAGCAGGTACGACGGCGTCCAGCCGGCCGCGCCCGAGGAGCCCCGCGCGCTGGAGCGCAGCTACTCCGACATGGTGAACCTGATGAAGCTGGAGGAGCAGCTGAGCCCCGCCTCCAGAGGGTACCCCACCAGCTGCAGCCAGGAGGGCGACGAGGACACCACGTCGGTGGCGTCCGACCGCTCCGACGACACCTTCGACATGGCCAAGGGCAACCTGTCGCTGCTGGAGAAGGCCATCGCCCTGGAGTCGGAGAGGGCCAAGGTCATGAGGGACCGCATGGCGCTGGAGCACGGCGGGCCGCGCCGCGACCACCACCACCACCACCACCACCACCGCTCCCACGGCGAGCACAGCCCGCGGCTCAGCAGCGTGGCGGAGGAGCGCAAGTCCAGGATGCACCACGACGGCCTGAAGAGGGCCTTTTACCCGAAAGGTGGGTTCCTGCTCCGCTGCTTATCAGCGGCAGCCGCAGCAGCTGAGCCCGTTCACCTCGCAGAGGCTGCACTCATACATTCACCGTCGCCATCAGATCGCGTTTCCATCTGAATTCTGCCAAGTCCACGTCACCTCTTCACTTCCATTTGACCTGCAGCTGCAGATCCTCCAAATCTGACCTCAGGTCAGCGGGGAGGAGGCTTATCTTGTCTGCCTGACTTATTGTAACCCTCCGTACGGCAGCAGCCCGAGGCAGCAGCTCTGCAGCGGCAAAGAGCTCAAACTTTATTGTCTTTTTCTCCAACACTTCTGTGCACATTGTTTGGCTGGATGAGTGCGGGCTTCTTAAAAGCCCATTGTTGAGATAATGGCCTTTCATTTTGTGCATTCAGGTCCAGCGCCGTCTTTCTGCAGAGGCATGGTTTTCCTCTGACAGCAGCTTATGTTGTTAAAATAGGCCGGTGTGGGCACATCAGACGACCAGCTTGTCAGGCATGAGTAATGGCAATCTGCACGGCCGTTAGCAGAGCAAATCTCATCTGCGCCCTATTTCTCTGAGTGCGACACTGTGCAGTTCTCGGCCCGTGCTCTCGTCTGACGGACCACGGCCTCCGTCATTAGCAGCGGGCGCCTCTGTAGGTGTCTGGGCGTCAGCCGGCGCCGCTAACCCGGCTCGAAGCTTCCTCCTGTGAGGGTCCGTGTAGTTCTGGGCTCCTGGTCGCGACCGTGTCACAGCACCGCCTCCTCTCTGCTTTTCCAGACTCCTCCAGGGCAGAGAAGAAGGAGAGCAAGTGTCCGACGCCCGGCTGCGACGGCACCGGCCACGTGACGGGCCTGTACCCGCACCACCGCAGCCTGTCCGGGTGCCCCCACAAAGACAGAGTCCCGCCTGAGAGTAGGTCCCTCGGCCCGGCGTCTGCAGCCTTCCACTCACGCAACCATCTGACAAGTCATTTCAGACACATTTGGAGGCACAGGAAATTTGAATTGGTGTCTGGATCGCTCCAGTTCACGCTGCCTTTCTAAATCCCAAACTGGATGTGCAGATTTCCTCCTGACTCGTAATGACTTGTTGGGTGAGTCGCGCGGCAGCGGAGCAGGACAACGTTGGGCATGACGGCCGTCCACCATCACACATCTGTCCTGCATGACATCTGTGTCGTCGTGTGTGGAAGGTATTTTCATTCATGAGTGGCAGCTGCGTTTTACTGGTCAGAGGAGCTAAACTCCATGGAAGGTCGGTCGTGTTGACTGTGGTGCTCTGTTCCTTTAGTTCGTGTTCCTCCTCATCACACCTGCCTGATGTCTTGTTTTAGTGTGTGTTGCTGGTGTAATGTGAACAGCATGAAGAATCAGTGAAACCAGCTCCAAAGCATGAGAGCATCTGTGAGCGTCACAGCCTGCTTTTATCAGTAGACCACAGGTAACAATCATACACATCTACGTCTTTGTCTTTGGACTTCTTGACAAAATGAGACTTTAAGATCCGGGTTGAACACGGCAGATGTGAGCGTCTGGACTGAATGTGCTCTGGCTGCTTGTGCATCACGCAGCTGCAGCTCGCATGTCTAACCGCCGTAGCTGGACGCCGGTGCTCTCCTCTGTTCCTAACCCTCGCTGTCTTTCTCATCTTTCCCTGTCCGTCAAAGTCCTTGCCATGTATGAAAATGTTTTAAAGTGCCCCACTCCTGGCTGCTCTGGACGGGGCCATGTCAATAGCAACAGGAACTCGCACCGCAGGTGAGTGAGCGAGCGAGCGAGCGCCGCGCGCCGGCCCGCTGCCCGTGGGTCTGTGTTGATTTGTGATGTTCTATGGTTCAGTGTCACTAAAGCAGCAAAACTCCACTCACCACTTAATCCATGAATGCAGATTTGACCTCTCGTTAGCAGCTCTGCCTCGTTTCTACTTCACCAGGTTCTATTTGTTGAGCAGCTGGGCTCCGTGATTGTCCTCACACCGTTTCAAAATGACACATTTCAACACATGTCAGAGAAGTGATCTCAGCCTCCAGCACCACCAACACCGCTGGAACTCTTCCAGGGTTCAGATGAGCGTGGGAAAGAAGCTTAATTTTGAAAGTTGGCACCGAGGGGCGTGTGCGTCACAGCGGCTGCTTCACAGGCAGATCACACACAGGCAGCGAAAACACACGTGCACATATTTTTAAATTATGTAAAGTGATTAGGATTCACACTCCCTGACTCACACATGTGCGATGCACACACTTCCAAGGAGCTCGCAGACAGCAGCACGCGTGCGCTGGCAGACGCGCACAGGCGCCTGGCTCAGACGTGGCTGCAGGGTGTGTTATGTAGCACAGCTCCACTGGGAGAGGAAACAAAGCAACCGCTAGCTAGTTAGCTGCAGCTAGCTAGCAGCTCGCACGGCTTTCATGTCTGGCAGTCGCCATGGAAACACCTCCATAGCAGCAGCATCAGCACCGATCTGTCACACACTCCTCACTCACCACCGTCCTTTTCCAATCAATGAGCCGGAGGCATCACCGCGGCGCCCGTCTTTATGAGAAGTAATTAGAAAATGCCTGGAATCGCTCGCTCCCGTATTTCACAACCTAAAGTTCAGTGCAATCAACACCTGATGTGTTGGGTTTCTGAGTGAACTGGGAGCTGAGGGATTCTGCGGAACCGCAGTGGAGCGAAAACGGGAATCTACTCTGTAAATACACGAAACCCTCGTGTCTCTGAAGGGAAACCGTTTAAATTCCGTCCACCGTCAACTAAAATGGGTAAAATCCTGAATAACTGCACTGAAACAATAACTGGACGAGGATCAGTAGCTCAGTGTGGAAACAAAGGGAGACGCTCGGTGGCGGTGGAGGGTGCGAACGCTCGTATTTGGGAGTTGGTGTGAAACGACACTTTGGTTAAATGGAAGTGTTTTGTTTGACACGTGCTGCTTTCACAGCTTCTCACCTTCAGCTGAGTCCGTCAGTGAGCAGGCGCTCACTGGTCAGACAGTAGTGGGCCCGTGGTCCGCGGGCCGGAGCGCTGGTTCTGATCCAGCCCTGGCACTGACCAGTCACACGAGGCCCAGGCCTCAGAGGAACCAGTGGAACCAGTGGAACCAGTGGGCCGTGAGCGCCCACCTGTAGCAGCGCCTTACCGGGTCAGACCCGGCGGATCTGTGGCAGAAACTAGGCCGTTTCACATCTATAATTCATTGTGAGCTGCTGGTGTCTGTATCTGGAACCAGATGCTGTGTGTGTTTGTGTGTCAGCGCTGTTGTCTCCCCCTCCCTCCCCCGCAGTCTGTCCGGCTGTCCCATCGCCGCCGCAGAGAAGATGGCGAAGGTCCACGAGAAGACTCACTCCACCGACAGCGGCAGCAGCAAAACCAACCAGACGTCGGACCGGGTGCTCAGGTACCGCGGCCCGGCCCGGCCCGGCCCGGCCCGGCCCGGCCGAGCCGGTGCTGGAGCCGCATACGCATGATGGGCCTCACAGGCACGCGGCGGTAGGTGCTCACCGGGCTTCGCTTCCTCTTTGTTCAGACCCATGTGCTTCGTGAAGCAGCTCGAGATCCCTCAGTACGGCTACAAGAACAACGTTCCCACCAGCACCCCGCGCTCCAACCTGGCCAAGGAGCTGGAGAAGTACTCCAAGACCAGCTACGACTACGCAGACTTCGACGGCCAGCACGGCGCCTACGCCAAGAGGCCGCCGCCCACCAAGGCCCACCACGGGAGAGACCCCTCCCCCAAAGGATACGACGGTGAGGGGGCGCTCAGACCTCACATTCACCACGTTCTGCTCGAACCAGCCTCGTATCGTCACAGGACGGAATAAGACGAGCCAGGGTTCCGTCCCCTGTTCTAGAGAGAACATTTTGTACTTGACGACAAAACGTACGCACGCGCACACACACACACACAGACAGATACACACGCACACACACACACAGACACACACAGACACAGACACACACACACACACACACACACACACAGAAACACACACACACACACACACACAGACGCACACACACACACACACACACACACACAGAAACACACACACACAGACACACACACACACACACACACACACAGAAACACACACACACAGACACACACACACACACACACAGAAACACACACACAGACACACACACACACACAGATACACACACACACACAGATACACACGCACAGACACACACACACACACACACAGATACACACACACACACACAGAAACACGCACGCGCGCACACACGCACACACACATACACAGATACACACGCACAGACACACACACACACACAGATACACACACACACACACACACACACACACACACACACACACACACACACACACACACACACACACACAGAAACACACACACACAGACACACACACACACAGAAACACACACACACACACACACACTCACACACACACACACACACACACACACACACACACACTCTCTCTCTCTCATTACGTTCTCTTTGTTATAGCCCTGAAACGCTGGTGTTTTCCTCGTCTCCTGCAGTGGAAGCAGAGCGCGTTATGGAAATGCAGAGCTGAGAGCCTGGTTCCTCTGCGCTGAGGATGGAGCGATGAGGGAGGGAGGAGGTGCAGATGGAGGGATTGTGAAACAGGAGAGAGATAATGGAGGCGAGCTCTGTCTTTGGCTGGAAGCCATTAGTGAAAGCAGGCAGGAGGGAGGTTTCGACTCCACCGTCACGACTCCCTCCCTGCGTTTCCTCCTCTGCCTCCATCAGCATCGCTCCACAGCGGCTCCATCTGCATTCAGGCGCAGCTCTGCCTTCGCTTCCTCCCTCGTCGCAGCCGACGCTTTCAGCGAGGGCGTTGCATTTGCAGACGGGCTGATGTTTTGCCCCTCGTTAATGTTAAATATGGAGGCCAGACATCGGAACGCGGCCTCGGGGCTGAACGCATGCAGCGAACGCATCCTAGTGGCCAGCGACGAATGTGTGCATTTGTCTGGAGACTCTTTCACACGTTCTGCGGCTTAAAACACAGTTTGTCCTCGACTGAGATCTCACAGTCTGACAAACCACTGACTCATTTTCAGTAACTGAACTAGTTTTTAAACCCGTGTGTGTGTGACAACAGGCAGGTGTCTTCTGTGGAGAGTGAATGAGAATGAATTTCCTGAACCTTCAGGCTTCTGTCCAAACCCTCGCATGCGTGTGCTTCCCCGCAGCCAAGCGCTACTGCAAGACGTCGAGCCCGGCCAGCAGCACCACCAGCAGCTACGCTCCCAGCAGCAGCAGCAGCCTGAGCTGTGGAGGAGGCGGCGGCGGAGGAGCAGGCGGCGGCGGGGGAGGCAGCAGCGCCAGCAGCACCTGCAGTAAGAGCAGCTTCGACTACACCCACGACATGGAGGCGGCCCACATGGCGGCCACGGCCATCCTCAACCTGTCCACCAGGTGCCGGGAGCTGCCGCACGCGCTGGGAGGGAAGCCCCAGGACCTGCTGACTCAGGTGGGCCCAGCAGGGGGCCGGTGGGAGCGGGGCGGGGGTGCGGGTGCGGGGCGAGGCCTTACAGCCGCCTTACCTCCGCTCTCGTCCCAGAGTCCGGTCGGGGACCTGGACGACAGCGGCGCCGTGGACGTGGCGGGTCAGCCCGGCGGGCCGGAGGGCAGCGGCACCGTGCTGACGCCCCTGCAGCCCATGTCGCCGCAGCGCCAGGCTCTGCTCAGCAGCCGCTGCTACCAGCTGAGCGACGCCGACTGCTGGGACCTCCCCGCCGACTACACCAAGATCAAACGCCTGGGAGACGAGCAGGACCACAAAGAGGTAACGGGAAGCTCCGGGTCGGACCCGCCACAGATTACTGAACCTGAGCTGAGACAGAAGCACCGAAACGTGACGATTCAGCTTAAAATGTCCAATCATTTCTAATTCATTCATTCATTATTAATTAATTACATTATTTTCTGCAGCTCTCACAGAATTTTACTACTAAGATATTTGTTCCATTGTTTCCTGGACAAAGCGTCAGTGTTGGATTTTTCGTCCTGATGTTCAGATAAATGCTGCTGTAGATTTACAGTATAGCGTTTGCATTTTCGTGTTTTTGCTGCAGCCAGTTGAGAGCATTATTATTAATATTAGTGTTATTATTATTATTATTATTATTATTATTATTATTATTATTATTATTATTATTATTATTATTATTATTATTATTATTTGTATTATTTGTATTATTATTATTATTAGTAGTAGTAGTAGTAGTAGTATGTGTATTATTATTATTAGTAGTAGTAGTATTAATATTATTATTATTATTATTTTTAGGATTATTATTTGTAATATCAGTATTATTAGTGTTAGGCATTTTCTAATGAGTTCTTTCGGCTCCACCTGAACCATAAAACCAATCCTCAGTGAGGGAGCGCCGGTTCAGGCTGAGCAGTAAGTGGGTTATGTCTTCGTCTGCGTCGGTTTGCAGACCTGGAACCAGATGCCGAGCGAACAGATGCTTCTCACTGGAAGCTGAATAGAGCCGGTCTACGTGTTTGATGCTTAATGTGTCACAGAAGGAGTCAGAGCTGCTCCTGCTCCACGCTCTGTCCCGAGCTCTTCTAATTAAGAGCTTTAAGCGCTCAGCTCAAGGTGTGTTCCTGCAGCCTGTCCCCTAAACGTCCACGCTCAGAGAACGCGGGGCATGAAATTGAGAGATTTACGGATCCCGGACTTTATTTTAAAGGGCGCATGCATAGATTAAGAGATGATTACATTTATAAGCTGTTAAAAGAGATGCTGGTCCCTGGTGCGCTGCAGAGAGCAGCACACGGTTCGTGTGGACTTACTTTGCGAGGGCGTTCTGCTGGTTGCTGCTGGTGTGCATAATTTTTGCATCACTTTACATACATAAGAGTGAATGTTGAGAGTTTGGTGAAGTCCAGCGAGTGTGTGTGTGTGTGTGTGTGTGTCTGTACACATTCACTAAAGACATGAAATGATGGGAAAGTTGTAAATCACAGCAGAGTTTTGATGCTTTTCTTCGCCTGAAGCTGCTGAATTCACTGCAAACAGCCAAATAATAATAATAATAATAATAATAATAGAATCGCCGAGACTGATAAGTGCAGGAAAAGATGAGTTCACTTTATTGTGAGCAGATAAATGATGCTGATTAAAGTTGTGAGTGACAATCTGGCAGCGTGAAGCTGCTCCTAATCAGATCTGGCGCCGTATTTACCTAATTTAATTACAGTGAGGGCCGCTCAACAACAACTCGGCGAGGAGACGTTCTTTGCCAAGTGTGAAGAATAAAGCACATTTATCAGGAGACTCACTCCTACTTACGGAGAAGTGTGCGTAACCCCAAAGAGCACCTCTCAAGCGCTCGTGTAATTAAACGCATGTGCTCGGAGCAGGAAGAGCCCAACGTGTTAATGGACCCGTGACACGCAGCACATTTCATTTAAACTCTTCGCAATCACTGTGTGTGAAACAGTCTCCCATTAAAACACAATGGGAACCGTCTAAAAGCTGAGGCCTCAGAATAAAAACAATAAAAAGTGAAGTCACCAGGTGGTTTCTGTCCAACGTACGCTGGATTCAGAGCTTGGTTCTGTACCAACAGAACCTGCTCAGGTATTTATGAAGATGAGTTTCTGTAATATGCTAATGAAGTATCTGGATTACAGTTGTGTCAAGCAATTGGTCTTTATTAGGAGTTTATTGACTAATAACATTGGTTGGCTTTGATCAGAGTTTAGACTGTAGTTCAGCGTGCAGGCGACGGCGGCCTCAGAGCGCCCCCATGTGGCCACAGGCAGCGGTGCACCACTCCCACTCCACCAGGAACAGGCAGATCCTCACGCGTCCGACACCACGCAGAGCGTCCATGCAGCAAATTGCTCCGTGCGCTGAAGTGAAGGCTTTAATCATGACAGTAATTGCGTTTGTTAATGAAGCACGGCTTCAGGAGGAGGCCGGAGCCTGGGGCCCCGGTGGCTGATGGGAGTTGCTCCACTCAGGCCAGACAGGGAAGTGTGTCTGCGTCGGGTGACGTTTGCTCCTGCAGATGAAGCACAGGCTCGCGTTCCCAGCAGGGGGCCATCGCTGGGCGTCCGGGCCTCAGTGAGGAGATTGATGCTTCTTGTCTGTGCGTGTCATTCGCCGTAGTAACGTGTTGTAGTCTGTCTATTTCTCATCCCTGCACCAGGGCGACGAGCTGGATCCGTTCCAGGAGCTGCTGGACGAGCAGCGCTACCCGGCCGAGGTGACCATGCCCAGCCCCAAGCACCACAAGTACCCGGCCTGCAAGGAGAGCAAGAAGGAGCTGATCACGTGAGAGGAGGCACAACGCTCTGACCTCTGACCTCTGACCCCAGCCTCTAACCTCCTCTCTCCCCCTGAAGGTTGTCCAGCTGCCAGCTGAGCGACAAGAGCATCCGTGGGATGATGACGACCAACTCACAGGAGCTGAAGTAAGTCCAGGTCCTCGTTCCTCTCTGTGCCTGTGCCGCTGCTGCTGTTTAACGTCGCTCCTGCTGTTTGTGCCTCAGGTGTCCGACTCCCGGCTGCGATGGATCCGGACACATCACCGGGAACTACGCGTCCCACAGGAGGTGAGTAGCGGCCGCGCGTCGGGGCCGGCGCCGCCGTTAGCCTCGTGCTAACGTCTGTCTGTCCTGCAGCCTGTCCGGGTGTCCACGCGCCAAGAAGAGCGGCATCAAGATCCTCCACAGCAAAGAGGACAAGGACGACCAGGAGCCCATCAAGTAGGTTCCGGCAGCCGGTGAAAAGTGACCTTTCCAACTTCAGGCATGAATATTTTAGCTGCGGCGAGTCCTCTGCGTCACCTCCCCCTCTCAGCAGGCTAAAGCTTAGCGCCAGCCAACATTTGACATAATGTGACCTTGTGTTCAGCCGGAGTGGGTCGGCAGCCAGCTGTTCCTGCCACCTCTGCTCCGCCCGCCATCAGCATTAACAGCAGCAGAATAATCAGGCTGAACCCGTTGTTGTGATTAGAGGGGAGGTGACGTCCGGGCCGCGTCCGCTCACTGGGCCTCTGTGCTGCAGGTGTCCCGTCCCCGGCTGCGACGGACAGGGTCACGTGACCGGGAAGTACGCGTCCCACCGCAGCGCCTCCGGGTGCCCCCTGGCGGCCAAGCGGCAGAAGGACAGCTACGTCAACGGCTCGCAGTTCGTCTGGAAGTCCGGCAAGACGGACGGGATGACCTGCCCGACCCCCGGCTGCGACGGCTCGGGACACGTCAGCGGCAGCTTCCTGACTCATCGGAGGTTCAGTCTCCAGTTTAGCAAATGGCGCCTCTCCTTCACACGCACTGTCCACGGTCACGGCTTCGCCTCATTCCTAATTCCAGTGTGTGTCGGTTTGATTCCAGTCTGTCCGGCTGCCCTCGAGCCACCTCCGCTATGAAGAAGGCCCGGATGAGCGGCGTAGAGATGTTGACAATCAAGCAGAGGGCGAGTAAAGGTCAGAGTCACTGCTGGAATGAGACCAGGTCGACTCCAAACGGAGCCGGGTCTAAAAAGCAACATGCTTTGTTTGTGACATCAGGGATCGAAAATGACGAGGAAATCAAACAGCTGGATGAAGAAATCAAAGATCTGAATGAATCAAACAATCAAGTAGAGTCTGACATGATAAAGCTGAGGACGCAGGTGAGACTAATGCACAGAAGCAGTCGTTCGTTGGTAAACGGTGTGTGAGCGCTGTCCTCTCCTCCAGATCACCACCATGGAGACCAACCTGAAGTCCATCGAGGAGGAGAACAAGGTGATCGAGCAGCAGAACGACTCGCTGCTGCATGAGCTGGCCAACCTCAGCCAGTCGCTCATCAACAGCTTAGCCAACATCCAGCTTCCACACATGGTGAGTCCGTCAGGCTGCAGCACACGAGGCTGGAGGAACTCAGCATTCCATGATTAGCAGCAGCGCTGAGCTTCACGCGTCCGATCGGAGCTCAGGGAGCGTTCAAGTGTCGTTCTTCATCTGCTTCTTTGTGTTCGCCGCCTTCTTTCCTGCGCTCCATGCTGTGCTTCTGTGCTTTACGACACCTCACAGAGTTTCACGTGCAGAAACGGACCGGCCGCTTCAGTTCGGCTGCTCCGCTGTCATGTTGTCTCGGTGTGGAAAGAAGACTGGGGCTAATTGGATAATCTGTGTTAAAGCGTTTGGTAGCTGGGCTCTTTCTGTCCTCGCGTTCGCATCTCTGAACGATCAAAGTGAACCACTCCAGCGTGAATCTGAGCTCACCTGACGGAGATGAAGCTGCGGCTCTGTTCACACTGCAGCTTCAGCTTCTGGTCCCGGGAGCTTTTGTTGATAGTGGAAGGTGTCACGTTGGGGGTGTTGGACGACGCTGATCCCGCCTGTTTCCTGTGTGATGTCACTGTGTGTGTTGTCAGTGGAAGCTCCCGGCTGCAGTTTGAACAGAGCCTGGTTGGAGGACGCTGTGAAGGCTGGTTGTGTGTTGTACAGTATGGAGCGTAGCGGCTAATAGACTTCTCTGTACACCCTCTCCTGTAGAGACCGCTGCCACAGAAAGAAGCCCCAGTAAAGCATAACTGCTGTTTACAGATGCCTCCCAGAGTAAGAGCTCGTTTATCCTTTATCCAATTATCCTTCTCTTCTGCACTGTCACCCCTTCCTCTAACTGTGGTGTCCGTTCATTACAACTGTCACTGTCCTGCATTGTAGGAACTCCATGTGGACAATTAGCTCAGGATCAGACGGAGACTGGACTGAGTTTATTGTTATACTCATTTCCATAAAGACCTCGATGGAAAGGATCCTCCCATGATTAAGAAGACTTTAGTGGTTAGCATTTAAAAAGACATCCAATAGGACTATGCAAGTGTTGAACAGAGGTGAGGCCATCCACAGATGCACACATTTCCATATTGGCACATGACTAATTCATGTTGGCTGCAGAGGGGTGAGTTCCTCCTTTTGTGGCTAAAGGAGCAGGAACAGGCTAAAGAGACGCAGCGTCGAGGTCCACAGGTCAGAACAGTTCTGCTCAGGCATCAGGTTGAGAGCTTCTGTCTCCAGAAACGTTAGGAACCACCTCCATCCACCTGCCATTCGCTGTGAACAGTGTTTGTGTCCGTGCGCTGGCCTCCGTCCATCCACCGTCAGCTGATCACCCCTCCTCTCCTGGTTTTGCATGGTTGCACTGTAGACGTTGAGCTGAGGCGTGTTTCAGGGCGTTTGAGTGTCAGGGCCCTGCTTTCCTGATGCCCCTCCCCCCCCCTCCTCCCCCCTCCTCCCCCCCCCCTCCTCCCCCGCTCTCCACCCGTCCTCCAAACCTCCCCCAGTGTTTCACAGATCCTCTGCTTTCAGACGCCCTCTAAGCTCGTCTTTGTGGGTTTCTTTCCCGTTGCAGGAGCCCATGAATGAACAGAACTTTGACACTTATGTAAGTACTCTGACAGACATGTACACCCACCAGGACCAGTACCAGAGCCCGGAGAACAAGGCGCTGCTGGAGAACATCAGACAGGCCGTGCAGGGCATCCAGGTCTGAGCAGAAACAGCTAAAAAAGTCACGAGGGAGAACGGTCGTTGTTTGCTTGTGTCATCTGCCATCGCTCTTTGGTTTCTCCTGCTGTTATGCTCTCCACTCCATGGGTATCTTTTCTATCATTTTGGTTGTTGTTGCCTTGCTTTGAAAAACAATTCCCATTTGAAATGAACATTCACGTTTTGTACATTTTCATATGACCCAATATAATGTGATGTAATGTTTATAGCTGCTAATGTATGCACATTCTAGTGTATATGTATGTATTTATTTATTGTAAGCTCCAGTCATTTCTTACTTTAATGAGACTTACATGCGCTGAGGAACTGGGCCTCACAGTTTTAACAGGATCAGAGCAGTGAAGGGGAACAATCGGCGGCGTTTCCCACGAGCTGGAGGCCGGAGCCGTCGGCGGCGTGAACTCTGCTTGGTTGAAGTGGGCCGTGCCACACACTCTTACTGTAAATGTTTAAACCGAGGAGATCCCAAACATCACGACACGGAAACCTACTGGTGCAAATCCCATCACCCCCTTCCAAGTTGTTTCCTTTCTAACTGTTCTCCTCTTTCGCTTTCCTTTCTTCACACGATGAACGAAGCAGAGAGAACAAAGCTACAGAAAACGGAGGAGACAATCTGCCCTTTGACTTTATTTTAATCATCCGTCTTGACTAGCTAATAGGACAATGTGTCAGCAATATTGGTATGATAAAGATTAAATTTGTTTGTTTAGATATGGGATGCAATCTCTGACAAATGTTTGGGTATATGCAATTTCTTATGAATAAAACTAGCAACGAGCTGACAGGTCTTTTTACTGACTGCGTTTTGTACAAACCTTTTACTACAATCATGCTGTAGGAACCTGACACGGGTGAAAGGACTTTGGTTCTGTCATGTTCAACTTTGCACAGGGACGCCTTTGTTTCCATGTTTTGATGTTTTTGTTGTGGATGAAGAGGTGTAACGTTTGTAGATAGGCTTTTTCTTTGAGGCTGATGGCTCCACTGGACTTACAGGGTTAACTGTCCCCATCTCTCATTGTATATTGCACTCATTCTGTAGAAAACGTCTGTTCACTCATGCGTCTTAGTGTCTGAGCTGCAGTGGGACGTGATGCCAGACGACATGATGACGACATTTTTTATTGTCTTTGATAGTTATTGAAAAGAAGAGCCAGCAGTAGTTAGGCGATCTCTGTGCACTGATTTTACTGACCGAGGAGTCGATGTGGACTGATCTGGTCTGGCCTCACGGCGACGTCTGGTCCAAAATGGCAGTAGTGATGATGCAGGTTTTCTGAATACCGTTCATGCATGCACTTTACTGGAGCATCTCTTAGTAGTATCATGTGACAGAAACTGTTTTTGATAAAACGAGCTGGTGACGCCTGTTAGAGAGTAACATGGGTGTTGATTTAAAGGAAAACTCCCCCTTTGTCCCATCAGTCACTCTGTTCTATTTTCAGTATACACGTCAAAAGTTAAATTTGCTGCTGAAATGTGTCATTTGCGCTGGAAGCGTTTGTTGAAAGGAGCCTGCAAGGCAACAGAATGACCGAAGCCTTCAAAAGCTCAGAGCATTCAAAAATGCTGCATTTAAAGTAACATATGTTTGAAAGGTTTGTTTTGGCTAAACTGAATATATTGGAGAATAAAAAACTCAGAGGCAGACTTTAAAATCTGGGGGGGCGCTGCCTCCCTCGGCCCCCTGTAGATCTGCCCCTGTCACAACCTGCTGGTTATCAGTGGGAGAGTTGAATGAAAACACTAAACTGCCAACAGGGGGCGTTTTCCTTCAAAGACCTCTTCCATGGCTTCATCTCTGGCCAAAGCTTCGTGTCTGCAGCTTGCTGCCACTGAACTACTGCATTAGATAGACTGACGGCTTGTATTTTGTATTCTTACTGATAACAAAGGAAATGGGACTTAAAGCACAATTCTGCCACTTCAAGGATAGACTAGATATTGTAATATCAGATGTAAAAGCTAAACTGTAACTATTTACATAGAGAATCGCAAAACTAACTTGTGACATGCAAATAAATCCATGTGAATATTTGTGAAACCATCACTTTAAGACAATGTTACTTTCTTTTGAGCAGTGCATTGCGAAGGTTTTTATACAGCATTCGTTTGCTCCTCGCCCTTTACTCTCTTCTCTCCCTGTCTCTCTGTTACTTGCAGCCTTTCAGCATCACTTTTCTTAACACATCGCATGAGTTTTGTTGATATTTTTGCTGTATGTTTAAGGACATGCGTTGCTACGTGATATTTTAATTTGACTTGTGAAGTTTGTACAATTTTTATCATGCTGGTGTTGGCATCTCTTGCTCTGAATAAATCTTGTGTTGCAACACTAACGGCAACATATGTTTGCTTGCTTTGAATTGAAGACTGATGATTAGTGAAGAGAGGGAATCAGTTTTAATTTAAAAGAAAAAAATACAGTAAATATTTATTATTATCTAGTATACATATTGTTACACACAGTCAAAAGCTTTTTGTATCTAACATAGTCAAACATAGCCAAATTATGCAGATGGTAGCTGATACACTTGGATACTTCTACATCATAATCAAAGGGTTGTAGTCAATAAAAATTAACGTCTTTCACAGTCAGCATTTAGTGCTTGTCCTCAAAAACAATGTGAGCTTTCAATTTTGCAGATGTAAAATCTTGCAGAAAAAAACAAAACTGTAGTTTTTCATACAGAATTAAAAAAAATATATATTATTTAAATCAAGTTATTTATCTATTAAATAATATTTTTATAGTTTTTGTATGTAGGTCAAAATAAAAACATTATGTATTGATTATTACATAGAAATAATAAACCCGATGAGGATGCTTGGATTTTTACGCTCAGATTCAGACTCCTAGTTAAATGTTGGAGAAGTAGTACTTCCGTTGTCCAGTGGTTGGCGACAATAAACTAATGTTTTCACTCTACCTTAAAAGAAGAAGAAAAACAGGTTCCGGGTTTAAATACGTCACATCCGTTCTAAAAAAAAAAGAAAAAAAAAAGAAAACCGCGTACGGTACAAACAAACTGGACGGTGCTGGCTGTCCGCATCTCCTAACGGTTAAAACCGGGATTCGGCCTTGCCGTCAGCCCGGCTCGGTTCGGTTCGGTTCGTGGAGGAGAGAGTGGAGCATGGTGAAGTGTGTCGTCTCCGGCTGTACGAACCGCGTGCTGAACGCCAACCGGGGGGCGTGCAAGCGACCACCGAAGAGGTTCTTCAAGTTCCCCGAAGACCCGGCGCGTGTGAAGGTACGAACCGGAGCCGAACTACGGCGAATCACCTCCACGTCCTCCTTGTACCGCCGTTATCTGTCTGTCTACGTGATGCTAACGTAACCTTAGCTGCCTGTTTGCAGGACGCTGTTTAATAACATGTTAGCTAGCTAGCAGCTGGGCTAACACTCAGGAACATACCGTGATGCCGAATTCAATGGTAGCACTTTATGTTCGACGTGGACCAGAATAGTTTACACACTCACTTAAACGTCAGCAAGATTCTGCCGCCCTGTACTGGAAATAAAGCACTTAGACACTGCGTAGCTCCATAACCACATCAAAATCTAACTTCGTGTTTATTCTGAGTGAAGTGTAATTCATAATGTTCTTTGTGACAGAAAATGCTCAATGTTACTTGCTCACTGTGGTTTAGTTTAATGGGGACATTTTAGAGCATCAACTGTTCTGATACTTTTAGTTTACATTATATTTGCCCCTTAGTAAAATATGGCATTGAATCAACTAAACTATAACTTAACTCACACACGTTTTTCTAGTGGCTTTAGTTGTGTCTTTAAACCGTAGAAGAGCAGTTGGTTTGAAAAGCACCAGAGCGGAACATGTGATGACTTTGTTCAGGTATGGCTGGCGGCACTGAGGGAGCTGGACAGGCAGGACCCCACAGAGGAGCACCTAATCTGCGAGGATCATTTCTTGCCAGAGGACATCTGCAAGAAAGGAGTCAAGAGCGACGCTATTCCCATTATGCCTCCATGTCCGGACGGGTCCCTGGATATGATTACTCACTGGGGAGCTGAATCTGCGGATGAAGAGGAGGAGGAAGCTCCCTGGGCCACAAGTCTGGAGGTGGAAGAAGAGGAAGAAGATGCTGTTAATGATTTGGATGGAAACGTTCTCTGTGGTGAAGTGAAGCAGGTCAGGAGATCATTCAACCTACTCATAATTCACTTCAACCCTGTTAAGCTTCAGAGACGTTTTTATCAGCAGACATAAGCTTTAACTTGTTAATTTTTTTTTTTCCACTTTGATATTCAGGAACCAGATGCTGACATGGAGAGCAGGTAAACTGTTATTGCTTCTCTTCCAGTTATGTTTATGTCCTAGACCACATGTCAAACTGCAGTCCTCAAGGGCTGTGTCTCTGCTGGTTCTCCAACTCTGCTGATTACCTTGAACAGGTGTGTCTGTTGGCTTTTTCAGCTGCTGATTGTCTGAACACAGCTGATCTGGGTAATCAGTAGGAGCCAGAAAGAGAGTGGCCTGAGATCCCTAAAGTCTTCTGCTTTCACAATTTGATTTTAAAAAAACTTATATTTGACTTAAACAGTTGTGGTGGAAGCTGAAGCTGCTTTTGCAAAGCTGTCTTCTCAAGAACTCTGTCTTTTCAGCACAAGCCCAAACGAGACATCCGAGACCTCTGAGATGAAGAAAGGCACCAGCAGGCAAGGTGTGTGTGGCTTTATTTTATTATAGTCATGCTAATGTCTCCCACCTGTCACTCTGGCTAACGCCTCTGTATTCAGATGTGTCCCTAGTGCTGCTGACCCGAAGGTTTCTGGACCTGCTGCTCACTTCTCCAGATGGCACACTGGACCTGAGGAACGTGACAACTGACCTGCACACCAGCAAGCGTCGCATTTATGACATCACCAACGTCCTGAGTGGCATCAAACTCATCAAGAAGGAGTCAGCCAATAAGATCAAGTGGATGTGAGTGAACAGATGAAGTGACTGTGGGAAAGTTTGTTAAAGCTGCTCCTTATTAGCTGGTTCATAGTCCCAGACACTGCTGCTTGTTTGTGATGAAATGAAAAGATTGCAGTAGTTTTTACAAGTACATAACAAAGCCTCATAAGTGCTATAGTCACAACTGATGGGTGTCATCGGGGCTCTTACCGGTGTTTTTCTCATCCTTAATGCTTTTGTACATTGTGGTTAATTTGCCTCAGACAGAGCTGTCTGATCATCTGGTTTTATTGTATTTCCACTGCAGTCACCTGTAGTTTGTTTTCTCTCTCCCAGAGGAGGCAGTCTAAACTCCAGCTTTCCATGGGAGAACCAGAGCTTATTCAATGGACAAATGGCTAATCTGAATCTGGTTGAGGACACCCTGGACACACTTATCAAAACTTGTGCTCAGCAGCTCTTTGAAATGACAGATGACCTGGAAAACGCTGCATATCCTTTTAAAAGTGGGAAGTGTAAACAAACAGGTTGATCTGTGCTGGATTTGTTTGGTTTATATTTACAACTTCTAGTGTTGAAAGTCAGAAAGATAAAAATCTGCTCCACAACCTAATTCATTCATCATTTCCCAGTGTAAAACTAATTCACATTATCTGCCTGGATTGATGTCACAGAAACAAAGCGAGCTCATGCCCCAAAAAGCAAACTCTAAATTAACTGAGGGAATGAAGCAGTTTCTCTAAATGTGGATTTTTTTTAACTCCTCCTGAACGATGGCCTACGTTACTCATGAGGACATCAGACAGCTTGAAGCCTTTCACCAGCAGACGGTGATTGTTGTTAAGGCTCCGGAGGAAACCAAGCTGGAGGTTCCTGCACCCACAGAGGTAAAGCCGGTTCTGATCCGTCTTCTGTTGGGGAGGTACAGAAAATAATGGGAGGTTGCCTTCACAGACCAGCATCCAGGTCCATTTGAAGGCAGGGAAGGGTCCTATCAAGGTGCTGATGTCTGACATGATTTCAAGACATGTCTACAGAGAAAAAAACAGCTGCTTTGTTTCATTGGAGGAGAGTCGCATAAAGACGTCCACGCTGCACACAGGTGAGACAAGGACAGAAATAACACCATCAAACCCTTGAGCCTTTCAATAAGTAACTTCACATGGATTTCCCCTTGTGCTTGTGCTCTTACAGAGTCTGCAAGTTCTCAGGGCACGTAGCCTCCAGCAGACCAGCAGGAGATCTGCCTTCAGGCTTCAGACACAAGTCTGAAGATACTAAATGGAGCGTGTGCAGGTACCAGAGGAGATGGATGAGGCTCAGCACATTCGTTCTTCATGCGAACGTCATTGACTAAAACTTTGGCCAAATCTGACCTTGATCATGGAGTGCAGAGAAAACTGTTGAAGTTGAGTACTAATCTGCAAAAGTTCTTTTTGAAACTCCACATGGTGCCGGTTCTGTTTGCGCTGTGATTTCTGAGGACTTTGGAGAAGAAAATGTGTAAACGATGAAGGTGAAGCTGACGGACTGAGGAGAGAAGTGCTGCGTCTCTCCTGCAGAGAGCAGCAGTGTGTCAAACATTACCATCATGCACTGACCTAAATATACTCCAGAATACGTTACTTAGCGTTTAGCTTTTGGTTTGTATGTAAATATGATTCATGTATTACAGATGTTGAAGATGCTGTTATTAATAAATGAACACTTATGATATGGAGGGAAATAATTTGTTTCTCCATATCAATCAGTTTTTATTTATATAGCACTTTTTATACACAAATGTAGTGCATGTGCAAGTGCTTCACAGATGCCTGTCCTGCCCAAAGGTCAAAAGGTTAAGGAATAAAAAACAAATTTGAAGAAATGAGAAAATACATTTCACCTAATTCAAGTTTAAGTAAAATTGCTGACCCGATCGACGGGTCAGATGGAGCTTTGCACTCGTATGGAACGCTTCCAACAGCGTTTTCCAGCTGTTTCTTGGTATTTCAGGAAATATTTATTCACCTGTTCTCAAAGGAATTCTTTCCTGTCTGTGGTCGAGGCGTTTTCATTAGTTATTTGAATGTGGAGAAGGTGGAGTTGTCATTGCGTTAGGATGGATGTGTTTGTGTTCTCTCAGGTTCAGCTGCTGGAGTGTCCGTGTCCGTCCTTAGGCGTCGCTCTCCTCCCGTGATGCTGCATCATATTGCTGCTCAGGATGTGACTGCTAACGTTTGCTGCATCATATCCTATGGAGGAAACGTCCGGGGTCACGTGGGCTGGCTGAGCCCATGACTGGCGCTGATGGTTGACATGTTGCATCACAGCGTGACTTTCTGCTACAGCAGTGCTGCTCAGAGCTGGTGACGACAATGGGGCTATGAATAAACCCACACCTTGTGCATCACAGATTGGAAATGCCAGCAGCTTCTCTGCTTGTTCTGGCTCCAGTCAGAGATGCAGCGTTCACCTGCTCTGCTGAAACGTGTTGCAGCGTGATTGCTTTGTTTTGCTCGTGTTGACTTTGCTTCCTCGATGCTGCGTCCATGATCAGCTGGTGAAGCTGTGGCAGTGTTTTCTCGTCTCTGTTCGTCCTCGTGAGTGTGTGCTGGTGCTGAACCTTCCTGGATGAGCCTGTTTTGAGCTGATCTGTGTGAACGTGAACTTGTGTTCATGGACCTGCAGTAAACACCACGGCCGGTTCATAGTCTGGACTCCGGGGCTCTGCCAGCGCCTCTGCTCTACAGGTCCAGTGAATCCTCATCCTGTCGTCACACTGGGCTGAAGTCGCTCCTGTAAAGGCGGCTCGCGTCCTTCTGCAGAGTTTTCACTGTGACAGTGGGAGAAGGTCTTTCCTTTGAATCCTGGGACCGACTGCTGGAACGCGTGCGCTGTTCTTGTTCTCTGTGAATCTGGGTCCTGTAAAACCGGAACACAGAGTGGACCTTGCTGTAAAGGTTCTGGCTGCTTTAAACGCTGCTGAAGCTGCTTCACTCGTTTCACAGTGTTGGCAGCTGCTCCGGACCGGCACCGTGCGCTCGGCTGTGTTGAACGTTCTGGACCACGGGAGCTGCCAACACGGCCGCTTGGAGCGGATCCCGTTAGACGGTGGTGGGGGATGCTGCCTGTAGAAACCCTGAATCTGTGGTCTCTTCTTGAATGTGGCCCTTTTGACTTTCAGGCTTTTCAGCCTCAGAACATTTCAATAGTTTGTTGTTTTTTTTCAACCAAATGATGGCGATGGCCACAAACACATGATTGTCCACAAACACGTCCACAGACACAGCTCCGCGGTGCACAGTGGTGAGGTGTGGCCGCCGTCGGGGGAGGAGGGGGAGGACTCCTCCCATGGAGGCTGCTGTACGTGCACCCTGCTGCATTTGCACCAACAGCATCGTCCTCACTGCTTCTGCTTCCAGTTCATCTCAACGGTGTCTCAGATGAACTGTACAGGAGAAACGAATGCTGTAATGGAGAAAAGGTCCTATTTAGTTCTGCCTCCATTTCCACATGATAAAAGAATTAAGTAGAGAAGAAGACGACACATGAACATCACGATTCCACATCGGGTTGAAACCTACTGGTTTCTCTACCGCTGTCCTTCATTCTTTTCTTTCTCTCCTCCACTCTTGTGTTTCTGTCCTCCACTCTTTTCTTTCTCCACTCTTCTGTTCCTCTTTCTCTCCTCCAGCGTTTTCATCGTCAGACTTCACCGTCGCATGTGAAGTCTCGAACCGCTTCCCCGGCATCACTTACCTCCTCGAGCCGCTCAGCTGGTCATCGGCTTCACCTGCCGACAGCCCGGTGCTCTGTTCCCTGCACTCGTTGGCAACGTCCTGCTGCTCTGAGCATTTCAGCCTGTAGCTCCTCGCCGTTTCCAGTAACTGTCCATGGAGGAGCCGAGCCCAGTCTGGCACCAGCTCCAACCGTTCCAGTAAACCTGACTCATGCTGCGTTCCAGACACAGGACCCGATGAGCGACCTGGAGGTTTCAGTCTTTACATCACGCTGCTTCATGGACTAACTTTCTATGTGTTTCTTCAGGAAACGGGTTTTTCATTTCTTCCAGTTGAACGCAGAAGTCGCCCAACAGGGGTCAATGTGGAGCCACAGTCTCTGTTTCACTCCAGCCGCTTTGAGTGTCTGCTTTCGTTGTTCGTCAGTCGTCTCACACCTACTTATATAAAATATCTAGAAACTGCCCCACGGCTGATGTTTGACCACATAACTTCACCACAAACTGATCCATGCCGTGTTTCTGTGACTTTATACGTCAGTTTTACAAGTGTTGTAGTAAATTCACTAACTCACTGACATGAAATCAGAGTCTTGAGCGTAAACGTTTAAACAAGCATCTGCTCCTTGTTCCTCTTTGTGCTCGTCATTGTTCAGTCCTTCCTGGTTTATATTCTCCCTTTTCTCTGCCTCCGTCTCGTTCCTTCCTCTTCCAGAGGTTTCGTATCTGCAGGTGCTGATGTCGCCTTAGAACCGTGGCCTCGTCCCTTTGTCTGCTTTGTACCGACCTGCTCTCATCCTTCAGATTCTTCCACGCCATCGTTCTGCTCTTAAATGCTTGTGCTCTTCTACGTCTAATTCTTCCTTCTCCCTCTTTCTCTGTATTTTTCTTAACTAATCCTCCTTTTCTGCTGTCAGTCCCACTTGATATAAGTGGTTGATGATTAATTTAACCAAGGAAACAGGATAGTTAGAAGCTGTGTTGAAGGTGTGAACTGACACTGGTCTGGTTCCTTTTGTTTTTCTCATCTCACCTAATCGTCCACATTGTTTTGTCTTATTATATGTTCATCTAAATGAACAGTCTCATGTTGAGTCCTTTCATTTGTCTCATTGTTGACTTTGGGAGCTGCCACTGTTCGCTGCGTGGTTTAATAAATCCCCTTGTAGTCGGGACCTGTCATCATCCTGGACGTCTTGTTTCCATCTTCTCCTTCTTTTACCTACAGTGAATGTTCTCCATCCTCTTCTCCCGTCTTGGATTCAATAAACAGCCTTTCTCTTGGTTCCTTCTTCCTTCTCTACTCATCCTCCTGCTCTGACTCCTCCCCCTCTCCTCTTCTTGTCCTTCCCATTGTTCTTATTTTACAATGTTAAGTCTTCATTTTCCATCTCCTTCTCATCCTGACCTCTTCTTTCGCTGCTCGTTTGTGTATTAATTAAGAGAAAACAAACTCCTCTGCTCATTTTACCCTTTTCTCTGGGTTCGTTTCACATCATCTCCTCTTTATAAGAATTAATTTTAGAATTGTTCCCGCTGGCCTCTCCCTTAGAAAAATCAAAGAGCTAGACACACAAACACTAATGTTTGGTGGAGGGGAAGGATTTCAGCTAATTCCACCTCCTTTTTTTTCCTGGCAGCTAAAAATGGAAAGTTGTTTATTCCAATGAACAGATGCCTCCATGACACACAAACACACACACACGGACCATCAAACACTCATGGGCACATGGACAGACCGCCAGAGCTCCGTCACACACGTGCACAGACCACCCATGGCTGCTTTCATGTCCCATCAAACACGCATCTACACACAGGTGTGTGCGTCTCCCAATCAGCGGAGCAGTGATCAGCTGGAACATCACACGCTGTCGTTTCCTTCCTCCCGCGGGAAGAAAAATGAATATTCCCCGACCGCGCGTCGCATCCACTGTGCGCGGACGGCTCCATCCGCCGACAGGCTGAAGCACTTCCAGGCCAAATTGACCCTTTGTCAAGTCTGGCCTCCTCTGCGCTGCTTGGTTACGGTTGCTAAGCGGGACAAACAATAGCCTCTGAGTCTGGATCCTCAGAGAGCACTGCTGATTTAATTGACCTCGTTCATCCAGTGCTTTAAAACCTCGGTCTGAGGGTCCACGGAGGCACAGTAATCTGAGGACAGGTGAAAACCAAAGCTAAATTCTCAACTCATTCATGTCAACATGCAGATGCTTCCTGCATCATCTCTGGCTGGAACCAAGGAAGCATCGTTCCAATGACCTCCGACTCGTCATCGACAGGTTCTCCACAAAAACTCTTTGTTCCACTGAACCGGAGCCTGCGTTTGTAGCTCCACAGACAGATGATATGAATCCGTTGAGCTTGGCTGCAGCTGAGCTCTGACAGCGTCAAACCACAGCAGCACTTTCCCCGGAGGCTCTGCTCCTCCTCCACAGCCCCACGCAGCCTGGAGATCACCCTGCTTTAACTTTAGATTAATTACAGCTGGGAACTGCAGCCAAACGTGGTGTTCCCTTTGACGCACGCACGCACACACACACACACGCACACACACGCACACACACACACACAGGGACGTCCGACCACAGGCCGTTAGCTACTAACCAGAGGGACGTGTAAACAAGCCTGTTTGGGGGACACGCAACCAGCAGCGGGCGCGTTCCCATGGAGCCTCGCGGGTCGGGTCGGCCCGTGTCCACCGACCTGCAGCGCCGACCGTGCGGCCGCGATGGCGTGAGTTTGTCAAATCACTCCCAGCTGGGAAATGACACGCTCAGCGCGATGCTCTGCATAATTAGGGCCTCCAAAACGCTGGACCATAAATCACAGTATAAAAAATGCAAAGGGATATTTTTAAGACTCTGTCACGCTCAAAGCAAAAAAATGCTGTTTTTTTTATGTGTTTCTGACTCGTGAGCATGTCTGGTAAGAAGTGACTGGTTTCACATTGACTCCATGTCTCAGCACAGGCCACTGTAACGGATGCTGCATGTGGGGCCTGTGAACATCTGCCCCTCAGTATTTTTAGCCTTGACATGAATGAACATCATCAGATACGTCCAACCTGAGACCTGGTTCAGATGGATCTGGTTCTGGTTCTGGCTAATCAACACGGGCAGGTCTGATCCTCAAGCCATGGTTCAAACTGGATCTACAACCCACTCACGTGCAGTTTGCTGAGACGCTGAACACGGATCCATAGAATGAATCACAGGCGTCTCCAATCAGCTGATCGGTCTGGAGCTCAGCTCTGGGAGCAGACGCAGCTTCACTTCAGCACATGATGCACATGAGCAGGAACAAGTAGGGCAGCATGTGCAGCTGCAAGACGGAATGGGTGGAGCCCAGAACGGTGCAGAGTGCGTGAGTGACTAGATACAAAACCACTAAATGAACAATAGGAAACG
>NC_040901.2:13598122-13618122 GCF_900634795.4 Betta splendens | reverse complement strand
TATTTATTTCAAAACAACAATCCATTTTTTCCACTTCTACTGCGATTCCTCGTTGCAACTGGGCTCATACATTATATTTGTATTAAATCCACAGAACACCATCACAAACGTTGCCCTTTTAAATGCACGTCTACCTTTTTTTTAAGCTTTTTTTGTATTGTTGTCATTCCATACAATGACTTGTGCTTTGATATCTTTGAAAGAGAGAAAGAGATTTTTAAAGACATCGTTGTTGTCATGATAAGTGTACATAAGAGGGATCCAAATAGAAAAAAGTGTTAAGGAGAGGATATACTGGTTGAATACACACGATACAGAATACAGAGATGCACACTCACGTCAGAGTCTGTCTGACTCCAAATCTGTCAACACTAAAGAGTTGTGTCACTGAAAATCACCACGACCCCGACTGCTCCTGATTGTAGGATTGTAAAGATGCTATCGTTGCCTTGCAACAAATACACTCCCTGCTGGAGAGCAGAGCATTGGCTAAATATTGCTTAGCTACAAAAGGGACGTCCAGGAGACCGGGGGCACAAAGAGCAGTGCAGAAAGCTTCATGTTAAACACCATATTATTATTACTAATATTATTATTATAGATTGAGACGGTTTTAAAGTTGGGAGTTTGGATCAACACTGCCGGTCTGTGGCATCGAAGCGGATCAGAGTGCTGGACTTTCACAGAACAAAGATAAGGTGCATGTGAGAGTTGGGTGGATGTGTTTGAACGCGAGTCCTCCGTTAAACTGAGCACCAGCGTGTCTCAGAGAGGCGACTGAATATTTACATGGACTGGAATGTTTTCCCTGTTTTCCAGTGGCGCTGCCTTCAACTAAGGTGTGCGGTGACTCTCGTGCGAAGGCGTGTTTGTTCACGTGATCCGTGCCTCTTCTCAAAAACCCAAACAAGAAATAATACCACAAAAATAGGTAAAGCAAAAAAATCACAAGCAGAGAGCAGCAGAGAGAAAGTACGAGCACAGTACGATAACCTTAATTTGAGTGTTAAGTGCAGATGGATGGATAGATAGGTAGATAGATAGATAGAGGTGGAGAGATACTGCATGTACGCATATGCTGGGTAAATATTACTTCTATGTGTATATACCTCCAGGTACAGGGCATTTAAATAGGTCTAACATATGAAGCCATAGTACAGTGTACACATCCTCACTCTAGCGCAGCCATAGCAAACCCCCATGCTTTACATAGAAAAGGCATCCACGACATTTACCAAAAAATGTACAATTTATGAAACATGGTAACGGTAATAAATAGTATTATAGAATCGCTGCTGTACACAAAAAAGCCATTTTTGAAATTTCACTCATATAAAAATATGTTTTAGTGCAACCATACGTAATAATAACAATAATAATATCCATAAGTTCACATCGCTTGTCGAGACCTTTAAGGTTTCCAAAACCCACATAAAAAAGAACCGGGAGAAAAGGAGGAGGGGCTGCATCGATTACAAAGCTGATACGTGAGAAGATCCTATTTACATGAACCAACGACCACGTTAAAGAAAAGGCACGCGTGCAGCCGTCACCTGACGTACCGTTGAACCAGGCTCTGTCTTTAGCAGGTTTGGGTCAGGCTTGGTTCTGTTGGTGGGCGCCACCAAGCGGGTTTAATGTCTTCACATGACTGAGTCTGGTGTGTTGACTTCTATTCAACAGCTGATGCTCATGGGTTGTGTGCGTGAGGTCTATTAAAGTGTGCAAAACTCGATTCCTCGCCCTGCACTTCATCCCTTCCTTTTATCCCAAAACAACAAATCCAGCTTTCCACATCACGACACGTCCTTGACTCTGTTCGTGCTTCCTGCCTCCCGGTCCCTCTCCAGCTTGAGGGCTTTGGATGCGGTCAGAGGCTGGTGGGTGTCAGATCCGGGGCTGTGAGGGTGAGGGGAGGAGGGGGACGAGGAGGAGGTGGAGCGGGGGGAGGTGGGGAGGGAGGCGTGGGGAGGCCTGAGCTCCAGGCTGCTAAAGTGCTGAATCCCTGGACCTTGAGGAGGGGACGAGGGGTGAGGAGACGGCGGCGACATGGAAATGGATGGTGAGCGCTGGTGCTGCTGGGAGTCGGGGGACAGGCCAGAGGGTGAGGAGGAGGAGGGAGGAGGGCCTCTGCCTCCATCTTGCCCGTCACCCCTTCTGCTTGCTCCTTTGTCAGCAGGCTCCTCCGAGTCGATGCAGAGCGATGCGATGGCCTTGGTGCAGGTCTGGATGCTCTCCTCCTGCTCCTGCCTCCCTCCCCCCTCCCCCTCCTGCAGGGAGGGGTGAGGCGAGGCCACCTCCCTCAGCCTCTCTTCTCCTCCTCCTCGTCTTCCCCTCTCGATGAAGGAGTAAGCGACCTCGCTGGCCGAGTCTTCCGACGTGCTCTTGTGCAGCGCCAGGCGAGGCGTTGCCTGCTGCGCCCCCTGCTGGGCCAGAGGAGTGGTGACCGACGTGGGGACGGAGTGTACCATCTGGATGCCTCCGATGGGGATCATCGGGAAGGGCGACCGCACCTGAACGTCACAAAACGCAGCCGTCGGTAGGGATCGTACGAATCCTATCCACTATCCAATAAACAGGAGCTAGCTTTTAACATGTCGTACCTGGAGTTGGGAATGGAGTGGGAGGTGACTGAACAGGCCTTGGTGAGGAGGGCTGGACTGGTTACCACGGCTACCACCTCGGTCCTGTTCCCCTGGCGACGATAAATCTTGACGATAGACCTGGAAATATGAGATAAGAGATGAACTAAAATACTAAAACACAAGAGTCCAAAAGAAAAGAGCCGAGTGAGTTTAGTCTCAGGTCTGGAACATTCATTTGGATAAATAACACAAACCTACAAAAGGAAAACACACACACACACACACACACACACACACACACACACACACACACACACACACACACACACACACACACACACACACACACACACACACACACACACACACACACACACACACACACACACACACACACACACACTCCGGCTGCTACCAAATACAATAAACACAATGGAAGCTTTGAAATGGAAAAAGCAAATATTATGTAGCAAAATAAATGATTAAGTTTTAATGAAAGGAGTAAAAACAGAAAGGTGTGTTATTAATGTGCAGCAGGTGGAAAACGTCTTGTTCAAACATTCATCCATCGCTGGAGGAACGTTCGAGGCGCTCGGCTTCGCGCTTTGTTTAAGTGGGAGCAGCAGCAGAAGCCAGAGTTTGAAGTGCAGCTCTTAAGAAGAAAAACAGCCGCGTTATTAAGCACAGATCCCGTTCGCGCCAAAGCCAGCAGCTCTACCTTCCTGCAGCCCCGCTCTGTAACTGGCTCGACCCTCGTTCCCTCATCCTCTCTGAATGTTTCTGCTACCGCTGCCAGACACTCGTCTGCTCCCCTCTTCCCTCCTTCTCACCCTTTTCCTCCATCTTTCTCATTTTACTTTTGTTTTTTCCACTGAAAATACGTGTCCAGCAGAGTTTGATTTTGAAGGGGAGTTCGAAGGCTGACCTGGTGCTCAGTAGGTGGAGCATCAGACGGTCCCAGGTTTAAGCCCCGCCTCTGGCACCAGTGTGTCCTTGAGCAAGACGGGATCAAATTTCTCTAATGTGGGACCAATTCAGCCTAAGGAGAGAGGCCTTCTGCAAAACTAAGGCCTTTTGAGTCTAACTAACTGTGTTTACACCGACGATGCTTCTATTAATACGTCTGGGCCTGAAACTGGCTGTTGTGCCGGAAGCGTCATTCTGCTGGAAGGAGGGAAACGTTTTCCTTGAGGAGGATGGAGATGCAGGTCAGAGAAGCATCCTGATGAATGGACCCAGAGTAACAGGGTTCTTACCATCTCCATTTCTGCGCTGGTTCTGGTGCGCAGAGGCCCAAAGTCTCCCTGCGCCAACAGGCCGCTCTGATGCCTGAGGCTCCGAGCTCCACTCTGCTGGCTGGAAGCCACAAACACACAACCACAATAAACCTCCACTGTATGAAGAGCTATGCTGAGGGATTCAACTTAATAACAGCTGGCAAACATGTGGCTCACCTTTGGTGATGGAGGTGTTGGTGGAGCCCTCGACGAGGAGAAACCGGACGGATCATCCCCCTGCGCCCTCGTGGGGAAAGGTCGCGCTTGTAGTCCCTCCCTGCTGGAGATGTGGGGCGAGAGAGAGGGGAGAGCAGCGAGAGGTGTCCCCTCCTGGGGGAGAGGTCCCGCCGGTATCCGCCAGAAGCCCCGAGGTCTCGCTTGGGGGAGATGTGACGCAGAGGTGAGATGTCCCGTCGGGGGGAGAGGTGTCTGGCACGAGGCGAGAGGTCGCGGCGTGGGGAGAGATAGTGCCGCGCCAAAGGGGAGGACGCAGGGGAGATGGGGGACGGGCAGCCGGAGTGGTCCAGCACCGGCGAGGACAGGCGCGAGGAGGAGGACAGGTCTGGAGACGAGAGGGGGAGGTCTTCATCCATGGAGGAGGGGGGCGGGGCCAGCAGCCTGCTGCCCAGCGCCCTCTGGAGGCCGCGCTGGTACTCCTGCCCAGGCTCCGCCCCCGCCGGGTCGCTGGGCGGAGCCTGCGGCGTGATCTGGATGCTCGGCACCGTGGTGAAGTAGCCGAACAGAGGCGGCTTGGCGGCGTGTCCCAGGACGTTGGACGGCGAGTGGGAGGAGGCCACGGCCGTGACGGACAGCGAGGGCAGCCCGTACGGCTGCGGGCTGGTGGAGCGGGACCCCGTCTTGGGCGTGGAGTCGCCGTCGTAGTCGTCCTCGTCCTCGTCTTCGTCGTCCACCTCGTCGCCGTCTTCCTCTCCGCCCTCCGAGTCGTCGGCGTCTGAGAACTGGTGCTCCGTCATGGCGCCTCTGGAACCCTTCTCCGAGCACCTCTGGCCTTCGTCGCCAACATCTGGCGGAAGAAGACAGACGCTGTGAAGCCACTTTCCCACCAGATAAAACCTATAGAGTCAAACCCGGACCCTTCTCTGCAGCGTGGACTGGAGCCAAGAGCAGCAGCTGCTGGCAGAAAACCAAGTCCACTAGAAAACAGCTAACGGGCAGCGAGCGGAGAGACGGCTGCTGAAAACGCACATCTGCTCCAGGAGAAAGCGGATCAGCCAGCGCTTCTACCAAACCACACATGTTTATGTCGACTGGCTGAATGTTCCCCCACCCTCGTTATGTGGCTTTGTGTCCCAATTAAACGGCCAAGAGAAGGTGGAGTCCACGGCTGGAAACTACCACAGGTTTGAGGGTTTGAGAACAGCCTGGTCTCTGTGCTCCTCGTCTGAGGAGGGACAGTCCCAGCAGCCGCTGAGCCATCGTACTGGGAACGGCCCAGTATGATGTCTCAGGGCGACGAGCTGAACCAGTTCAAGTTCAGACCTGTGGAGT
This sequence comes from Betta splendens, assembly GCF_900634795.4. NCBI lineage: Eukaryota > Metazoa > Chordata > Actinopteri > Anabantiformes > Osphronemidae > Betta > Betta splendens. The sequence continues at coordinate 13,612,751 of NC_040901.2, read as the reverse complement.
TACTGATGTGTGGTCCTGAGCCCAGAAAAGCACCTGACAACATGGTGCCGCCGACGGAGGAAAGCTGAAAGAACAATTCCACTAATTTCCAGCTTCATTATCAAGTCATCAGAAGATTAACGGGACGCTGAAGCGAGCTGTCGGACTCCAGAGACGGACGACGGGAATTTATTATGAGTGAATATTTCATGGGAAATCACATTCATGCTCTGAGCCCACAGCGGCTGCCTCAGTAATCATCTTCAGATTATTTCTATATCAGCTGATTAATGGTGAGGCAGGTTCTTTTAAACACACTATTTGTTGCTATTTCTGGAAAACAGCGGAAATAAAAACGGAGGCTTTAAATCGCTCCTGGAAAACTTTGAATGGGGATATTTGATGGCGATAAAGCCTATTTCCTGGTTTGATTGGCGCCTGGTTGGACCTGAGTGACCCTTACCTTCATCTGCCTCCGCGTCCTCCACTGAAGACATGGAGACTCCCAACTCCAGACACTTTTTCATATGAGCCTTAGACTTCATGTGCTTCGTCAGGTTTCCTGCAAAGCACACACGCCAATTAATGACTCTCCAACTTACTGGAAGCCGGAGGTTGTTTGGCAGACGGAGGGTGAGGAGGAACGAGAGGCAGCGAGACCACAAAATTACAATTTACAAATTATATATAATTTATACAGAATGTAATTTAATGACAAAATGACTGGGCTGCTCTGACGTCTGCTGCCTGTATGTGCAGACATCAGGCAGGTAATGGGGTTAGATATCAGCGCGTCAGCATCTCCAGCATCTGATATGATGGCAGTTCCTGTCTGACCACAGTGGCAGGAATCATGTTTTATTCATTCATTTAAATACTGCGTTACATCTGAAAAAAGCTGACTAGAAAATGATGGAGGTTCTTAGTGTCTGATCCTCGTCAAGGACACGGTGAAGCAGCCTGAGCCCGAGCGCCCGGCGTTCAGCAGCCCCACCTTTGGTCTTGAAGGCGAAGTTGCAGAACTTGCAGACGTACGGCCGGACGTCGGTGTGCGTGCGGATGTGCTTCTTCAGCATGCTGGGCTTCTTGCAGCGGATGCCGCACTCCTCGCAGATGTACTTCCCTCGGCCGCGGCCGCGCACGTACACGTAGTCCTCGTTGGATTTGTACCTGGAAGAGGAGCAAGCGTGAACAGCTGGCAGCTAAACACCGCTCTGACTCTCACGCAGAGGTCAAAGGTCAGGGCGGATGCTTGGGCTGCAGCAGCGGCAGCTGAAGGCTGGTTCACCCACAGCAGAACAGCTGAGAAACAGCTCATGTGGTTCCATGCTCAGAACCTGCAGACAGACACGCGTCTTTGTTTTAACGGCTAAAACAGGAAGCGCTGCAGCATTCCAGCGGGGTTTGTCTTTTGTCTAAAAGAAGACAACCACAGTCCCAGCTCATTCCTTCAGCAGGCTGTCTGTCAGCCGTGATCTCTGTCCCAAACGAGGCTGAGTGAAGCAGAGGCCGCTGGCAGCGCTCCGTGCACGGAGGGAAGCGAGCACCAACCGCCGGCCGATGCTGCTAAATGTCGTCCGTCTTCTCCGACCGCAGAAGCATCACTTACAGCTTTTGTTTTTTAAATGTGGGGGAAAAGACGGATTTTCTTTGTGGCGAGGCAGAGAAAACGGCTGGTGAGTGGCCGTTTCCTGTCCCGTCGGCAGCGCCTCCTGCGTCAGGCTCAGATATCAGCGGCATCAAACGGCGGGAGGACGTGTCCGTCAACCTGCGCCGCAGAGCGGGAAGAGCCTGCAGAGGTTTACACAGCTGCAGCCAGTTATGGAGAGAATTACTGTGATTACTTAGTTTTATTGTACGAGTCGACGCACACGGTGAGAGCGCGAAGCACAGTCGCTGCCTGAACGTCCAGCGGACACGAGCACGGACGCGAGATCTCCATCGTATACGTCGTGTTTGTGGAGGTGCTGTGATCCACTCGTTGCTTAAGTGTCCTCTGGGAACAAAGCGAATTACTTCACTGTCTGCTGCATTTAATAACGGCCTGCGTGCGTGTGTGTGTGTGTGTGTGTGTGAGCCTCAGGCTGAATTTGCATGTCTGTTCCACTCAGTAACTCTGCTCTTATTGGCTCTACTGTACGACCATAAAACATTATGATACTACAGGAATGTCTCCCGCTGCAGCAGCTTCCAGCTCCAACTCCCACGTTCAGGCTTCATCTAACACTTTAATGTACATTTTAGGGCACGTTCCTTTGCTTCTAGGTGGAAAATAACATTGATATGAGTTCATAATGAAAAATATGGGGATCTCAGCTTCATCACCATCAGACAGTGGAATCTGAAGGAGGCCTGTGTTCAGCTGCTCTGACTGTCCCATGTTTGGGAAGCAAATCCCTCAAAACCAGGATAGGAATTCTTTACAATACATTGGTACAATCAAACCGAGGCTTAAGTTGGAGACTTAAGTCCTGCTGAGGACGGAATAAATACAAATAAAGTTTTGTGTCAGTGAGACACACATACAGAAATAATCCAAATGAATACCTTTGAGTCTTTACAATGCAGCTAACGAGGGACGGATCCCACTTCACACCAGTCTGTAAAAATAAAGGCGTGAACTCTGAAAGCCAACGTCCAATTAGAGCGTGAGCCTGTGATGGCTTTAGCAGCCTCAGCCTCTGGGCCCATGTCTGATTAAGGGTGATGGAACAGATGTCTGAGTGTTCATACAAAGAGCAGCAGTGTTCAGAAAAAATAACAGGCCAACGCGCTGTGAACGTCCAGGTATCTGACATCAGCTGAGGCAGGAAGGTGACGGCTGCGGTGTCTGGTGACAGCGGCGCTTCACGCCTCACTGTCACAGTCTGTCAGTGTCTTTGAAAACATGCCGACACCGATGTGATTTTGCCAACACCGATGCGAATAGATTGGGTATTAAAGCATTTATAGAAGCAAGTGTTTATGTTAGCGTCCGTAACCACCTGACAGTTTAGTCTGACTGGAGTTTAAATGGAGCACCAGTGAACCTGGAACTGGGCGCTGGACGTACCCGCCTTCGAAGATTTTGATGCGAGTGGGTTCGTTGCTGGCTTGTTTGACTGACACCTCCTTCTCGACCTGCTCTTCCTTTGAACGCTCCCAGGACACCACTCCCTTCATCTTCCTCCCAAAATGAGTGACTTCCACGGGCATCAGCTCTGGCTTTAACTGCACAGAAGGGGACACACAGGTTGTGTATTTTTATGCAGACTGCTTTTATGTGTGAAGGCCGTTTGGTGCACGAGGACGTCGTACCTGATCGAACCTCAGCTTCCAGGCCACCGATGACACCAGCTTCCCAGAGCTGGGTGGCGAGAGCGCTGCCGTGGTGAACAGGTCCGTGTTCCTTCTCTGCTTGGACCTCAGCAGGGCCAGCGCAGCCTTGGTGCTGAGGTTCAGGGGGTTGGGATTGTATGAGCTCACGCACCACGAGCCGTAGACGGAGCTGCGCAGCGCGGCCGGCGTGCTGTTGGGTTTGGTGTAGTTCAGGAAACACCAGCTGACTCTGCTGGTGGTGCGCAGGCTGGGGAAATGGAAGAGCTGCTGGACGTCAGCCACGTCTGTGACGAGCAGAGTCTGGCCCACTGCTCCAGACAAACCTACACCTCGACTGGCAGCCAGTTGAACCAGCATGCTGACGGGCATTTTACTGGGAGGACACTGCTTGGCATTGTCAGCATTGTCGTCTGCGTCATTGGACGACACCATGGACTGGGGGCTGGAGTTGGGCTCCGGGGCTGAATCGTCCACATCGAGGTCCTCAGGGGAGTCCCGGCCTCCTGAACCTGGGGAACGGTCTGTGACAATCTGGAGAGGAGGGGTGAAAGTCTCCGCCCAGGATACGTCAGAGAGGTGGGGGGCAGACGATCGAACAGGAATGGAGATCTTGGTGGAAAGAGGGAAGCCGCCCAGTGGAGGGGAGGAGGACATCCTTTCAGACTCGTCTATGGAGCCTTCGCTCTTCAGGTCGCGCTCACCTCTGGCCTGCACATTATCAACGCTGCAACCTTCAGCTCCACTCAACTCCACCGCGCTCATTTCTTTAACAATTTGTCCATACATGCGCTCCTCCTTCACTCTTTTCTGCTGCTTAGTCTCTATGAAGAGCTCCAGGGAGCTCGCAGGGGACAGCATTCGCTTGCTGCCTCCAATGCCAGAACCTGAAGCATCCGTGGTGGATATAGTGCCTGATGTTAGCGACAGTGGGATCCCTGTGTTCAGCTGCTGTTCTTGCAGCGGATCTGGAGCCTTCCAGAGCGGGTAGTGCAGGCCTGAGCCATCGCTGTGTCCCAAGAAGTGTGCCAAGTTAAAACCCGGCCCACTGATGCCTCCCCCGATTCCTCTGGGGGCTTTGGCGACACTTGCGACACCAACTGGAGGAGAAATGTTGCTGTTGTCAGCGCCTCCTGACTTCGCTGAGCCAACCCCTTGTGTTGCACTGCCATGGGTTGCGATTAGTTGGCTAACACTGGTGTACATAACACTACCAAATGATGGCACATGAGTCTGGACCCGCACAGGAACAAGCATGCCAGGCAGGGTAGCCTGGGAGCCCAGGTTCTGGGTGGCAAAGACAGGCTGTATCTGCTGCAGCAGCATGGGGCTGGAGGTGGAGCTGGGGAGGGACAGCTTAGAGGAAAGACACCCAGAATTCTGCTGCTGCTGCTGCTTAGACAGAGGAGAGGTGCGAGACGGGGCAGGATATATCTGAGCTCTTTCTGATTTGCCCTCGTGAGTCTGTAGATCATGGGTTTGCTGCAGCGGGTAGATTGGTGGCTGTTTGTGAGGCGAATGTCCAGGAGCGGTAGACTGTGACCTGATGTGGAGCTTTTGGAGCTGCTGCTGGGCCTGAAGAGTGAGCTGATGCCTCTGCGTCTGTGCAGCCTCTTGAGTCCAGAACAAACCTGCTTGCTGGAAAGAGAGGAACGGGGGGCTGCTCTGGTACTGCTGCATCACGTCCTTGTTGATGATCTCATGACCTGGATGTTCTCCCTCAGATGATGAGCCCTGTGTCTGAAGCCGATGTTGCTGGGACCTATTACAGAGACAAGGTTTAGTATAAGACTTATTAATACAGTACGTCTGGATTAACAAGGGTCCTAGTTCAGTTCTAGGACTGTACAGATGAAGACAGACCTGTAGACCGGCTCATCCTGGAGGCTGTCTTCACTGATGCTATGCTGGAGGAGATGCGGGTGGTGCTGTTGGTGTTGGTGAGATCCTACAACATGAAACATGAGAATGTACAATACAATTTTGGAAATTGTTGCATGTTTGAGTCTTAAAAACCACGATCCAACACAAGCTGCTGAGGCTCACCACCAGCGCTGCCAACTCTCTTGGTTCTGCCACCTGAGTCCGAGCTGCTGTAGGGGGATGCTGCTGGTCCAGGCCATGGCCCGTGTTCCAGACTCTCTTGTTTGATTGACATCTCACCGCCTGCTGGCTCGTGGGGGACGGTCTCTGGATAAACACTGAGTGAAGCCTGTATTTGTGAGACAAAATGACCAGTCACCACTTTGAGTCCGTCATCAGAATTACAGTAGTAGGTGGTTTTCTTTTACCTGTCGGACAAGAAATCCGCGCCGGCGTTCCTTCATGGCGGAGGAGCTGGAGTACAGCTCTCCCTGTCTGGAGGACGATAAACTTCCATAGTCGAAGGATTTGCTGCGCATTTCAGGCAACTCCGTGGGCAGCGTGCACGGCGCCTGCTCTGACGACGACCTCCTCATTTCCCTCTGTTGATGGTGGCTGGAATGACCACTGCCAGGAACCGTTAGGAACTCTGACGGCTTCACGCCACCACCAGGGGGCAGTGAGTCATCCTGACGTCGAAATACAACAAAGCTTTATTTATTTTTTATCCCAATTCATCTTGATGGATTTATGCGGTTTTACACAGCAACATACGTCTTACTACTGAAATAAACAAATAATAAGTAAAGTTCAGATAACTGAAAAGTAAATAATAGATAGTAAAGATATACGTGGGCACCTGTTTGGTGGGTGAGACAGACTTGAGGCCTTCATCTCGGTCAAAGGACATGGAGAAGGACGAGGAGTGGGAGAGGTTACTCTCCTGACTGGGGCTGCGTGAAAGGCTGGTGCAGGTTGACTCGAAGCTCGATTCCCCAGAGGAGTGCTCCATGTCTGCCAAACGCAGCCTCTTCTTCTTAGGTGGCAGCTTTTCTGATGGCATCTGGGCGAGAGTGTCACTCCTCTGTGGTAGCTGGAACTCCTCCACATGCTGTTGCTTCTCTGGTTCCTTGACCATTGGCGCATCGAGGTCTTTCTCAGGCTTGTCTGGCTCTTCAGTCACCCTGATCTCCGGAACTTGGATGTTAGGTTGTCGGACTAGTTTTGGTTGGATGTGATAAGGCTGGCCAGGCGAGGCGGCAGCCGATGAAGACGACAGAGAGGCTAGGTCGCTATCACTTTGTAGCTGCTGCTCCATGCTCTCTGTTCTCAGTATGGCAGATTCAGGACTCAGAGCATCTTCAAAGATCTCTGTGTCAGACTGTTCAGAGTACTGGCTGGATGGAGCTTTGTCTGAAGGTTGATATCCTGGCTGTTCAAAAGACTCTGATTTCTCAAAGGAATTTGGCCGGCTGAGGGAGTTGGTGTGCTGGATGACTGATATGACATTCCCAGCTGTCTTCCTACCCTCAGAGTCAGGAAACAATGCATTGTCTTCAGAGCACATGCTGGTACAGGTGTCAAAGCTGTCCGACTGGCTGTGAGCACTGTGAAGGGAGCCCTTGCCTGTAAGGGTGGCTCTTGACCCATCAAGACTACCTTGTTTAAATTCATAGTCCCCTATCATCTCGACTGAACCACTACAGCTGCTGTCACAGTGTCCAGGGCTGTCGTCCTCGTCTCCAACACTCTTTTCCTTCCGCCTTTTTCTTGTGGTTGTTTCTGAGATAGCTTTAGTACCATATGAGGTGTAGGAAATGTGCTCTGGGACTCCTGGGCTACGTTCTCCAATTTTCATACCCAGGGATGCAGCAAAGTTTTTGGACATCTGTGTATAGCCCTCTGCCTCTCCTCCGTGGGCTTCATTAGCTGAATGTTCAAATGCAGCTTGTCTTCTGAGTCTACGAAGCCCCGGAGGGTAAAATACATCATCTGATGTCATCATCTCATCAAAAGAGTGGCTGCCTCGAATCCCTGGTGGTACACTGAGGTTAGAAGGGGAGGAAGTTGGCATGGAGTTACTCCTAATGAGCGGTCCAGAATCTGATGGGGGCTCCAGTAGCCCTGTGCTGCTTTGGCAAGGTCCTGTTGGATATTGCTTAGGATCTCCAGATATTCCTACATCTCCTCTGAAACAGATATGGTCCTCAGCTATCTTACCCATGTCCAGGACAGCACCCGGTTGCTTTAGGCTAGCCATGCTGCCTGGGTCTGCCCCTGCAATACCCACTGTGATAGACTGTCTGGACCTGGAGTTGGGTCGGTAATACCATGTCCGACCAAACATGATCTCCTCGTACGTCTTGACATTGGTATTTGGAGGACTGATTGGCTGGTCTGCACTCTCTGACCGTGAAAAATACCCAGAGTCTGTACTGCCTTTGCTGTGGGGGCTGAGTAGGTTCAGGGACTGGGACATGATAGAGTCTGCGTCTTGGCCTTTCTTCTCATTTAGCCTCAGTGCCAAACGCTGTTTGATGGAGGGGGAGTCATCCAGTGAATGGGCTCTTACACCAGCCTGTGATGCCAACATGTGGTGTGATCCTTTTATGTCCTGAAATGGAGGGCACTCCATCCCTGCGGAGGGAACTCCTCCAGGCTTGGGGACGATGAGGATAGGCACTTTCATGGACCCCACAGGCAGCTCTTCAGCTGAATCTGCATATGCTGGTTCAACACCACCTACACCTAGAGAGTGTGGAGCATAATATACAGAAAATTAAAACACACAAAACGAGAACTTTAAGGTCATTTGAAAAAAGTTAACAATGAAAATCTATATTCTGTATTCTTTTGAGACTTAATAGTTAACTACTACTATAAACTATGTTTGAAGGGTTAGCAAAGAAAAGTGTCTTGTTGAAGGAAAATGACCTGGATTCTTGTCAGCTTCAAAGGAGATCTGTGGGATGAGGCCGCCTTTGTCTGTTAGCATGGTGGAGCCGTCAACTTCCTCATCTGTGTCGGTGCTCTGTTCCCCATCGGAGTGGACCTCGGCCTCACCCACTGGGGAAGCCTGGTCCATGTCCCCTCCCCGGGCAAGAGCTAGCTCTGAAAATGGTACAAGTCCAGCCTTGATGGCGTGAGCATGGGACTTGCGATGCTTGTAAAGGTTGCTCTTAGTTTTGAAGGAGAAGCCGCAGGGTACACAAGGGTAAGGCCTTTCTCCAGTATGTGATCGGATGTGCTTCTTCAGGACGCTGGGTTTCGCACAAGCTCGACCACAGTAGTGACATATGTACTTACCAGGCTTTTTTGGTTTCTGCTCTTTTTTGCTGTAGCCCTCGTCTCCAGGCTCAGAGCCTGATTGAGAATACTGTCCGAAGGAGCTAGGTAGACTAGGAGATTTCTGGCGAGGAAACCTCCCTGCCCCAGCCCCATGTGGATGAGTGTGTCCTACAGGGTACAAGTCATCGGAGGGCAACTGGCCAGCAAAAGGCCAGGCATGAGCCTCTAAGCCTGGCTGGGGTTTAGCTCCAGAGAGAAAGCGCTCAGGTTGGGGATGCTGAGGATATGGCTGGCTGAGCTGGTATGAGTATCCCCTTGGGAACCCTTGAGCAAAGGGTCCTTGGGGATCTTGAGTTGGTGGGCCTCCTATGGCTCCAATTGCAGAGGGTCCAGATAGCAGCTTCCCAGAATTCCCTGTGATTGCATACTTCTGCTGAGGCGCTGATCCTCCGGAGGCACCACATGGCAAACTTTCACGGTGTTTTGCCTCTGGGTCAGCAAAAGTGCTTCGTTTGGTTGCAGAGGGCTCAGATGCCCACTTCCGTTGCAGAGGTGTTTTCTCCTTCAAAGGCTCTTTACTTGAGCATTTCTGCCCAGTGGCCAAGGATTCATGAGCCTCCATCTTTGTACAGCTCCTCTATGGGATAGAGGAGGAAGGACAGAGGGGATGGTGGGGGTTTGGGAGAGCAGGTTCTCAAGGTTTACAAGCTCCCCAACCTACCAGGCATGATAGCTGAACATCTGAGGGTGGCTAATGAGTTCAAACAAACAGGAAGTACCCGTCCATCGCCTGAACAGAGTGACTGTGGAGCCAGAGTGGAAACAGGAAGTAGGGCACAGAAATAAAAGGGGCACTTTAGTGGATAACATCAGAGACGATTCTTTCCTTTTGCAATTTTGTAAACACACTAAAGTTGCTGTGCAGTGATTTCCTGTCCAGTTCATGTAAAAGCAGAAGAATCCTTGAGTGATCTGGACAAGGTAGAAAACGAAGGTTTAAGGACTTTCATGAGCCCTACAGCTGCAGTAAACCAGGGTACCAAAATAATGAAATTAGTTAAAGTATCTACTAACGTTTCTTTAGGTGAAAGTGCTTGAAGATCCTCGTTCTGTAGTTTCAAAGTCTTTTAGTTTTTTTTCATCAAAAGGACCTGCAGAAAAAAAAAAACGAGAAAAGAAGCCAGTTAGGTTTGTTGTCCATCTTAGACATAAATCAAAGTCTTCTACTCAGAGAACCACTAACTAGGTAAGAACACGGCTGATGTGCAAATGTAAATGTCATTGATTGCTCAGTTAGTTCCTTCAGTGGATTCCATCTGTGCTTTTGCCATTTCCACCCCTTCCTTCTCCCTCACACCCTCCAACTGCCCTCCCTCTCTTCGCCTTCCACTCAGTGAGTCACTGATGCAAAACAAACCCACGCTGTTCCTAAAAAGACACAAAGGCGTATAAATAGCGCTGTGGAAGTGACGTCGGAGTGTCATAATGTGTGTGGGCGTCTGAACAGGCCAAGTCGAAGAGCAGCCATCAGACCTAACACCTTTCCTTCCTCTCTGGGTGCCGCAGATTGATTTAACTTTGTACTCTGTCGAACGAACGGCAAAAGGAGAACACACAGAAATGGAACACACACACACACACACACACACACACACAGCAGGCATTGCACTGCAAACACTGCAGTAGATGGAGCATGTGTGCGTTTCCGTTGTTTAACGTTTCTTAACCACACCAACACCTGACACGCACACACACGCCTGCTGAAGCTGCACTTTTGCTTTGTATTTCCTCATCTCGGGCTTTAAACAACCTCCCTCGCACCCTGATTGCGACACCAACGCACATCTACACACACAGTGCCCTCAGTGCTGGTAAGCAGGGCTCGGTGACGTGAGCGTCTGGGGGCCCAACGTGAGATCTAAAAATAGCAGCGGAGGGAAACATGCGGTATTCTTAGCAGCAGCGACGTTAACTTTGGGCCGGCATGTGTTTTCACATGCACCCCCTCTAAACAAATACACAGTCACAGAAACACACCATCATCTCGGCTCCGGTCGTAGTCTGATGTTTTTCCATGGTGTTAACGGTATAAGAATGTGGTGTTGAACCGTACGGAGCGAGACTCGAACCCAGGGTGATGCTGACTGATTAGCTGGAGGTCAGCTGATGTAACTGCAGCCTAATGTAGAGCAGACAAGGCTCTGTCCAACATGCAGCAACGCACACGCTTTCATTTCAGGACCAAATCCAGCTGCGTGGAGAAGCCCGGTCCGATTCTAAGACATTTACTGTTTTAGCCCTAACACACATCTGGGAAATGAGCCTCAACATTTGGCCTCATGCTTGTTCGACATGCATACAACGTCTCCTAAAGCAAAACGCACAACACTATTTGCATTATCATTAGCGTGTAACAATTAAGCAGGTACGTCTGGCAGACGAGGAGCACCGGCACTGATCTGGGCCTGGCTGTGTTTCTGGGGCACTAACACAGCGGCCGCCGCCTCGGTCCAACACTTGGGATCTGATGAAGCAGCTTGTTGCAGCGTTTCCATCTCCATTCACTGACACACACACCTCAAAACCTCCACTATCTGACCTCCAGGGTCCAGTACCCATAATCACCTGCAGCAGCTATGACCTTAAAGCAGCACTCAGAAGATTCTGAGTTAAACTCTAATTTAACTGGATGCGAGGCGGCTGAATGGCTGCCGTCTGCACAGCGAGTGGGAGTGTGCAGTGAATGGCTTACATAAAGCTTTATTCATGCACGCACCGACACAACCTGCCCCAGTTACTGAGCGTAGGAGAGACACCGCTGCCGGCGCTGTTTATGTGCAGTGTTGTGTTTGGGGGCCGGCAAAGGGCAGGACGAGACACCCAAGTTGTAGCTGGGTCAAAACAAGCTGCATTCAGAGGCAGAAATAGAAAACTCACAGTCGAGCGTTCGCACACAGTGATTTATCAGAAAGCTGGAAATAACCAGAGTTACTTAACGAAAAGGAGCAGAGATCAGCTCAGCTTTCATAGACGGGGAAAGAGATCTAGGTGGTGCTTCGTACGCACTGAGTGCTGTTCTTAGAGTTCAGTCCAAGCACTAAAAACACAAAACGCACAACGAGGAGGTGGAACCACATCCACAGGTGTCTGCATGGTGCACGATACTATTGATGGTCCAGCTCAAAGTCCTCCTCTGCACCCACAGCACCTCCACCTGGGTTATTTAGCAGATGTTGTGAGGGCGGTTTTATTCGTGCTGCACCGTGTTTCTGCTGCCTCTCGGCTCCATCATCCCACAGCCCTCAACAGGAAAAGCTGAGAGGATAATGGGTGGATGGAAAATCTACATCAGCACCGTCGGACTGAAAAACAAATACAATTCAGGTTTGGGAGCCATTTCATTTTCAGTGTTAGACCCAAAAAAGCTTGAGGAAAAGCATGGGTTCCTGATTTGTTTTGTGGTGACCTTTCAGAACCACCTGTTCCCAAACCTGCAGATCTTCAGCATCTCCAATTCCTTCAGAGATGGAGTCAGACAAAACAGGTGTTGGGCAGGAGCTGAGAGGCTGCATGCAGGTACGTGTAAGCACACTTATACCTACATATGCCGAACCCCGGAGCGACCAAGACTGTGTGGGCATTAATCATGCACTAGGAACAGAAGGCTGTGTGGGAGGCTGCTCAGTCCTGAGGGCTGAATGCACGCTTTCTCCCACTTCCCTTTCACTTCACTCCTCTGGCTTCGCCATAATGTTGCCCAAAAGCACAGACAATAGATCAACATCATAAATCCCCTCGTATCATGATTAGTGAGAGTGACGCTTCATCTCACACAGCAATAATCCATCTACACTAAAGTGTCGGGTTCATTTATGCAGCAGATAAGCCGCTCATTTACTTTCAATACAAGACCCAGACGAGGGTTGAGCTGGTACAAGTGTGTGTGTGTGTGTGTGTGTGTGTGTGTGTGTGTGTGTGTGTGTGTGTGTGTGTGTGTGTGGTAGCTAGTTATTCTTGAAGCGCCCTGCAGGGAGCCACATACCAGCGAGAATGGCTGGAATTCCTGTGACACAGAAACAGAGAGAAAGTATCTTTGTGTGTGGGTATCTCACCCACACGCAGAACGATATATTATAAAAGGAACAAGGATCCGAAGCCAGGGATAAAATGGCTTCACACATGGGGATGAAGCAAAAAAGAGTAATAGTGACGAATAAAGGATGTATCGCAAGAGTGGAGGCAAAAAAAGCTATGAAGAGACCTAAGTTACATAAGAGGAACTGGAAGGGAACAATTAAAGGAAACAATCTAGGAGGTTAAAGAGAAAGAGGGACAAATGTGAGAAGGAAGAAAATAATGATAATGAAACAACGAAACAAGGAGACAAGGAAGGACCCGAGGAAAGGAACGCAGACCCAAGGAGGAGGATGAGGATCCTGTCCAGGACACTAGGAAACAAGGAGACATGGAAGGACTGAGGAAGGGAACGCAGACCCAAGGAGGAGGATGAGGATCCTGTCCGTGAGACGAGGAAACAAGGGGACATGGAAGGACTCGCTGATATCAGGTTATAGCAGCACGTGCAGACAAAGGCTGGGTTCGTGTTTCTGAGCGGTACCCAAAGCGTTCTGGTTCTGTGGGTGGGCAGATAATGTGTCAATTATTTACACACATTACCAACGGTTTCCACTCACTGATTAAGGGCTTTGTACAGAGATGAAGGGGGCGCGGAGGACGGAGGGCAGCTGGCAGCGCCGCCGTTTGGCCCCAGTTGGACCGAAACCGCACACACAACCATTAAACCCGTATCTTTGATTTACCTGGAGGGAGACAGACGTTCCTGGAACAATGAGCTGGACTGAGGAGTGTGAGCGCTGGGAATGAGTCCATTTACTGGCACAACAAGCAGCAGAGCCACAGAACTTTGAACTGATCCTATTCAGAGGAAAAGTAGCTAGTCTCTGTTGGTCTCCACTGTGGGAAGAACCGCTGCTACACGTTCCTGCCGTCTTTTAAGAATGTGAACCAACGGCTTCCATGAAAACAAAGGTGAGCTGCGGGGCTGCACATCACTGTAAAGTTAGATCATTTTAATAACTCCTCGGGTGCCAGGACAAATAAAGCTCAGAGCCAGAGGTTTCAGAAAGGCTCAGCAGCTACGCTAGAATACCGGCTTTCTCACTTCAGCTTTTATGCAACTGCAAATTAAAAAGACGTGTGCAGTTTGCTGAATGGGAGCCATCGCCCTCCTCCATACAACACCGCATCCACTGCTGCGTGCCCTTGAGCAAGGCGCTGAGGCCGACAGCGGGAGGTGCGGTTGCAGCAGGATGCGAGCGTGCGGCGTCACGAGCGAGGGTTTTCCCACAAGAGGAGCACACGTGGATCCACCTGCTGACTCTGAATGTGAGGCCGACTTCGCTCGATCCCGCTCCTCTCGCCTACGTTTCCCAGGGAGCTCAGCGAGAAGCTCCTGCAGCGGCTGCTGTCGCCTCCGGGTTGCGTGTAGGTGGACGGCGCTCCGCTCACCCTCCTGTCTTCTTCTGCTGCTGCCTTGAGTTCTGCTCTTTTTTCTGCCTGGTGGAGGCCAGAGAATCGGCCCTGTGTCGCTCCTTCTTTGTGAGCGAGTTGAAAGAAAGGCGCTCAGTACAACTCACTTGAGTCCAAACGTGGGCAGTAAAAGAGGCGCTGCAGGTGCAGATGCCGCCCATTGTTTTGCTCAGCGGCTGCATGGAAAGCGCTTACACGCGTTCTACCTCCAGTTTCTGATGGTCGCTTCTTCTTCCAAACCCGTGTCCTCAAAACCCATCAACATCCTGCCAACGGACCAGGTTTTAACAGAGTCCGTGTGGAGGTCATGTGATCCTGAGCGGTCGCTCACACAAACATCTGAAGACTGAGGAAGAGAAACTAGTCCGTTTCAGAAATAGAAATATTACGGCTTCACGTCTCCAGGGTAAAAAGCTTCTGGACTCATTTTGGAGCTCTGGGCCTTTGTTTTAATTTAGTGCTGTCAATCACATGTTCAGCAGAGTGGATGTGAAGGCGACAGGAGAGGAGCAGCTCTCTAAGAATGAGTGAAATCAAACCTGAGCGAGCGAGAGATTAATCAAATGAACTGAATGTGAACTGCGACGCACGCGCTCCGCAGACGGCGCGTAGACAGTGATTTACAGCAGGCAGG
>NC_040901.2:13588122-13593122 GCF_900634795.4 Betta splendens | reverse complement strand
CCTTTTTCCTCATTTAAAGTTACACTTTGTCATCTCTAGTTTCAATTAATCAAGAGACCCGTTAACGAACTCTCCCCCTCAACTGTTAATTAATCAGGCTTCTGCCTTAATGAACAGTCTAAACTTGTTAAACCTGTTTCTCTCTTAATTAGCCCGTTAGCTCCGGGGCCCAACGCGCCGACAAGACTATTAGCCACTACTACGCCTTAATGGCAGCCGCTGCGAGTGTGTGCGTGAGCGTGTGTCTTAAGATTACCTCACTCCCTAATGGGGCCGCTTAAATATTTATAGGGCAGGAAGCTGAATGGGAAGAATGATAGCGCTCAGGGAGACAGCAAGACACTGAGGAAGTGCATGAGAAGACTGATGCTGCCTTCAAGTGCGCGCCGGCAGCTCCAGCGTCTGAGCTGAGGAGCTGTAACAATACGGAGAAGCTGAAAGGTCACAACGCCTGAATGATGCTTCCACGTTAACTTTCCTCTTTGGATATCGTCTGCTTGTCACCTTTGTTTGTTTACATCCTCAGGAAACTGACGACCAGACTGGTTTAAAGGTTAACTGGGCCCCACTGCTCCCAGTGGCTTCAAACCTGAAGCTTTTTACGGATACATGGATCCATTTATACAGTTTTACACATTTACCACATTAATGTGTAATAATGACAAATGTAATAAAACCAACTTTTAAAAGAGAAAAACCTGAAACTGGCATCTGGATTCAAAGCTGCCTCGCGAGTTGACTTTGTCAAAAAGGATCAAACCAAAACACACAGTTTAAGAACAAGTGAGGTTCCTCCAAGTCAGAGCCATGTTTGACATACGGATGCAGCATTAAACACTGACACAATCAACCAAGGGCCATTTGTGTGATTTATGTTCTCATCAGGCAACAGCGAATTTGGGAAGTTGACAAAACCCAAATCTCAATGATTTAGGGCAGTAATTTAGTCAAGATCCGAGTCTTGAACAGCTTTTCCTCCGGCGAGTGGAGCGCAGTCTGCCAGAAGTGAGGTCACTCCACTTGTTTCCAATTCCACTCACTTGTTTTAGGAATTCTCTGGCAGCACAGACGCCGCAGATAAAGGGAGATTGCAACATGCGCATCGAGGACACGAAGCAAAATTAGCAGAAGTTGGAACGCGAGTCAAAGAAAGTCACGGTGGAAGTGAAGTGATCCATTCACATATTTTCCTCAATGTAAAGAAAATGGGAGTCGAGAGACGCGAGCGGTGAAATCACAGGTTAACGTCGGTCTTCAGCGACGCGGGACCACAGAGGAGAGCGAGGGAGAGGCGGAGGTGACGGCATCTCGCTGGGGAAAAGCTGCGGCTATGACATCACAGCCTCAAACAAACAGGCGTGAGGTCACGGCGTCGCGTTACACGGATGAAAGCGAGGACGAAGACGGAGCGGCGGAAGAAGCAACTAAACAATAAAGGCTTTTCTCAAACGACACCAAAGCTGAGATGAGAGGAAGAGGTCAGCGTGAACCGGGCGCCGAGGGAGTGGGTGGAACCAGATGGGAAACACATGCTGCAGCAAACACATGCTCCAGCCAGCGTGGGCGGAGCCTGACCTCTGACCCACGAGGACGGGCGACACTCCACCTGATGATGCCACATCCTTGGCTCGCGTCCGTGAGCGACTCCCCAGAGCCTTTTGTCTTTTAGCCCAGCGTAATGTCATCTCACAGGAATGCTGCATTCAAGGCACACAGGAGCGGTGGGAAATTAGAGAAGGGGCGACTGAAAACACAACCTCAGCATAAGACGTGTCGTAAACATGGGAACCTCCACCAGCTCCCAGAGACCGATGCTCCTGTGACCAAACAAACACCGAAACGAAGCACCTGAAGGCATCTGAAGGCACCTGAAGGCACCACGAAGTATCCAAAGGCACCTGAAGGCACCCAAAGGCACCACGAAGCACCTGAAGGCACCACAAAGCACGGCAAAGGCACCTGAAAGCACCACGAAGCATCTAAAGGCACCTGAAGGCACCATGAAGCACCTGAAGGCACCACAAGGCAGCTGAAGGCACCGTGAAGCGCCTGAAGGCACCACGAAGCCTCTAAAGGCACCTGAAGAGAGCTGAAGGCAACTGAAGGCACCTGAAGGCACCTGAAGAGAGCTGAAGGCAACTGAAGGCACCACGAAGCCCCTGAAGGCACCTGCGGCGCGTCCCGTTACACCAAATACATTTTTAACGTGTCTCATTGACTTTACAACTGTGATTGAAATAACATCTCGTACGCACAGAGACGCTGACGCAGCAGAAACCTGAGCTGAAACACGACGAGTGGAGGCTCCGATGCCCGACGTCACCGCATCGCTCACCGTGTCTGTTCGCAACGCTTCTGTTTCACATCAGGACAATTTACAGATTTCACAGAGAGGATGTGAAACAACATCTGATCAAACTAATGCGCGTTATGTAACACTTGCTTCCAGCTGCACTTTTATCGACCAACAGCCTCGTGCCTCTAGTCGACGTGTCGCTTTGTGGATCAGATGGAGGATTTTCTGCATCACGTAAAACACGTAAAAGTAGCAACCGCAAACACCGTGATGGTGCCGCGTCGTCGCATCCACCTCCACCGCCTCCAACCCTGCGGCTCCTTCCAATGAGCTGGACACTCAACGGCCTCCTTTAAGTCAAACAGCTGATCGGTAATTGGTTTCAAGTGAGTCAGGATTCTGGGAAAGGGTTGGGTAGGGATGACCAGGACTGATGGGAAGTACATCAGCACACACACACACACACACACACACACACACACACACACACACACACACACACACACACACACACACACACACACACACACACACACACACACACACACACACACACACACAGTTATGTATTTTATTGCGTTGGCAACACAGTAGAAAGACTAAAATCGTGCCAGTGGAGAATGTCTGAATGTTGGAGAAAAGAGACGGACACGGCAACAGGAAGTTTTACAGAAAGCTAAAGGCTAAAGGCTCGTTTCTGAATCCTCGGGTCAAAAATGAAACCAACAGGATGAGGTCCCAGCTGTGCTGAATCCCTTCAAACCTCTGGTCCAGACACAAGCTAACGACGAGGACGCTGAAACCTGAGCACAGACCATGTGCAGTCACACGCTGGTCCAAAACGCCCCATACGTGATAAGTGTGCAAAGCTGAACCCAGTGATTGGAGCGGTTCTGACGTGCTGCACGGCCACAGCTACAGCTCAGCTCCACAGACGGCACCCTGAGCCGCCGTCCGACCGCGTGAGGCCAGACTTGAGAAATACTGGAACGATGACTTCATCCGACTGATGCAAAGGACAAAGGTTGACAGGCCTCTCTGGAAGGAGCTCCCACGCTCTGCCTCAGAATGAGGAAGCTGCTGATTCAAGCAGAGCTTCATGGAGCAGCGGCTCCACGCGCGTCCGCGTCACGAACCACCTTCACTCCTCGGACCGCGGCGCCGGCGTTTAGAGGCAGCGCGAGCTGCTTCCAACTCAAAGCCGCTGAGCCTCGGTTTTCACCGGTTTCTGTCCCGTTGTCCCGTTTGCGCTCGCTTTAATTGACAGCAGACAGAGTTTAATCCGCAGCGATCTGCTCTTTTTCCGGCTCGTGTTCAGTTAAAGTGGCCGCCCAGCTGTTTGCCACCTGTTGGCTTCGCGTGCGCGTCTCCATTCTCTCCGCATGCGAACATGTATTTCCATTTACGTCGCGGCAAAAACAAGCCGGTTTCTGCTGCCGATGACATCAGCGCCGCTGGAGGTCGTCAGGGGCAACCGGCCTTCGCCCGCTGTCAATAAACCGAGCGTGGGCGCGTTCAGCCCTCAATTATTCTGCTGTTTAGTTCAATCCAAATACTGCGGTGACTTGTAATTCCAGCCAGTTCAAACTGTTTGACATTCACGTTTATTCTGAGCTCAGACCACAAATTTGCAACAAAACTGCACCAAACAAACTGCAGCTCGCGCTGAATCACTGCGCTGCTCGGCCTATTGTTTCATTGGATCTCATGTTTCTGTATATTTACGCCTGTAACTCCCTACATGTTGGGTGTTCACGAGGGGAACAGAGAGGTCTGGAGCCGGAGCAGCCGGCAGGGAGGTCAGCAGGGCTATTTTTATCTCTCAGTCGTGTCTGGGCTTGAATGGAAGCAAAGACGATTGTGTTGAAAGGAATGTGCAGGCAGATCATTTCGTAACCTTGGCACAAAGCGGCTTGTTATCGAGACCCTCATTGCAACACGCTGCGTTCTTTCATGGTATCTCCTCAGAGCTGAGGCTGAGGTTTCTGGCTAAACAAACCGGGCCGAGGAGCAGCTCTGAGGGTCCGACGTGGACCCGCGGAGCGACCGAGGCTGCGCTCACAGCTCGGCTGCAGCTGAAAGCACTGCATCAGGCCCATTCACCGCCACACAGCGGCTGCTGCTCTAAAACACTGGTCTAAAGCCACACATGATGGGACGTTGAGCCGACTCACCGTCAGTCTGCAGAGGCTGGGCTTCAGCGGGAGTGGAGACAGAAAGCGTCCTCACGAGGCCACGCTGCAAGAGAGAACACACGGGTCACAGCTCAGCTCCGCTCTGAAGCTGAGAGCGGCTTCTGGACTAGAGGTCTGAACCTCAGAAGGATCGTCACAATCAGTTCATATGAGGACCAGCAGGAACCTAGGATGAACGGGAGTAGCTCAGTGCATGCAAAGCGTGTGTGTGTGTGTGTGTGTGTGTGTGTGTTTGCATTGCTGAGGGAGTCCGGTCACTATCGCAACGGGAAATAAACAGGATGTGGCGGGGGAAGTGGTCACCGGAGGTGTGAGGCAGAAACCCCCCCACGCCCACATCCTTCTCTTCCTCTGTGTTTTACTATCACACAACCACACAAGCATGAACGCACAATAAAGATTTCCTCGAGAGAACGAGAGAGCGACAAGAGTGAGAGAAGAGAGTTAGAGAAGGAAAGGAAGGAAAGGAGGAGATGAGAGAAAAAAAAGGAGGGAGATGGAGAGGGAGG